>NW_015112721.1:519607-519820 GCF_001443285.1 Poecilia latipinna
TCTGATGATCACACTTTGAGAATTTTATGCTTTACCAGACCTGTTGTGTTAAGGGGAAGCCTGAAACTCAGGTCAGATCTTTTATTTTTTGATTGAGTAATTTTTATCTATAATATGATTTGACCAGTTGTAAAATATATGGAATTTAAGTATAAATATTTTTGAAGCAACTGTCAAACCATCAAAGCACTTAAAGGCTTTGTGAATTAGTTC
>NW_015112721.1:522785-530609 GCF_001443285.1 Poecilia latipinna
GGTGAACCAAACAACGTGGCACTCCTTCCTCATCACTGAAAAGCAGCTGAAGCACGACAACATTTGGTGCACTCTCACCTTCAGGCTTTGCTAAAGACATATTCACTGTTACCTTCAGCCTAAAGCAGTAGTCCAAGGTCAAATCTAGACTGGAGCCATTTTATAGGATTTTAAATCTGTTCAATGAAGAGATCATTTTTACCATAAAAGTTTTAGTACTCCCTGTAGAGGATGGCACAAGCTGATGGCAATATAGATGATTGCCAACAGTGAATGAAAAGCTAAATATTGTTCCCCCTCATAACCAAAACACAAAGTGCATGTCTTAAAATCCCTCCTATTTAACCCATGCCAATTACAGTCTAATAAACCCCATGACAAGTCAAGGTTCCACATGTTTGTAAATGTTCTTGCATAATGAAAATATTTAAGATGTTAGAGCCAGTTATACTAGGCCTTAATATACGAGTTTCTATCTTAACATTGATGAAATACTACTTATTAAATTAGAGAAGATCAGACCTTCTTTAGATTTTCCCAGTGATGTCAGGTTTAGAGGATTTTGCACAGTGACATGAATGAATCACAACCTTCAGCCAGCCGTCCTGTTCTGAAGATGAGGCTGACCTCTCTCCCAAACCAAATTATTTCATAAATTGAAGTCTACATGTAATTGGATGGAATCACTTTGCTACTCATCCATTCCTCTCTTGCATTCTAATGATGTCTTAATGGGCCTTTATTAGAAAAAAAAAAGCCATGGAAACAGCGGTCAAAGCTGGCTAAGAAATGACTGATCTGCCCTGAAACTTCTATGTCCATTAAAGGTATTCTGTGCTTGATAGCCAGTGAAAGGATGGAAAAAAAATATTTTGTTTGAACCAGGTCAGTTCTCCTGAAGGAAAACAATCGATCCAATCTGGACAGAGTGGAGTCGTCTCTGTTCCTATGTTGTCTATTAAACTATGAGTTGCATGGTGTCTGTACCATTTTTTCAAAGGCATGAACTGTAAACGGTGATAAATAAAAGGGGAAAAACATTTAAATGCCAGGGAGCACACGTCCAAGTACTTTATAACCAGGAAATGTCTCGTGCCAGTGAGCACACGTCTACTTTATGACCAGGAAACATCTCATTTTTATTGCCAGAAAAAAAAAAAAAAAATCCCCCATTTCATTTTATTAAAAGATTTTTCTAGACACTTAGTGAAGTTTGTTCCATTTTTGGTCCCTAATAAAACCATCAGCTGTTCATGTGTGAACCTCACTCCACTACGGTAATTATTTATAATTTTAAGAAAATACATTTCTCAATGCTTTTCAAAACTACTCAATTACATTTACTTGACACAAAACAACTGATAAATGTAAAGGCAGCTTTTTCTGTAAACCTCTGAATTTTTTCTCAACTTCAAATACTAGTACGGCTCAAAAAATTTTAATATTGCATAAAAGAGCAATATTTCTTGCTAGTTATCTCAGAAAGCTAACCTAATATCATCTAGAACAGTGGTTCTTAACCTGGGTTTGATCGAACCCCAGGGGTTCGATGAGTCGGTCTCAGGGGTTCGGCGGACCCTCTGCCACGGAGGTAAAGACACACTTGTGTAATGTCGTGATGACGCGCCACTTTGCCATCACTTCCTGCAGAGGATCACGTCACATTGCTTAGCCAATCAGAGCTGCGGAGGAGCACTGATTGAAGGAGTTCCACTCTCAGCATAGATTTGAACTTGTGTCTTTAATTACTTAAGCAAAGCTCACCGTTTTTACCAAATTCTGTAGCTTTCGGCGTACTTCTAATTCTGCTCCTTCGTCAAATCTTTTCGGGGTTGGTACTGCCTCTAGTGGCGTGGGGGTGGTAACACAACTAATATGATTACATTACTAAATCAGAATACCACAAAGTCTTTATTATTTATTATTAATTTTTCATTCTCAAGGATTTAGAGCTAATTAAATAATCTAAACAAGACCTTAAAGTGGTTCCAGTTTCTCTTGATGGCCAACCTGTTGAAACTGTGGCAAATTTTAAATCCTTGGGTCATTCCTGGACACTCAGCTCAACTTTGCTGAAAACACTGACTATATTTTGAAGAACTGTTCTCAGAGAGTCTACCTTTTAAGAAGAATTAATGATCTTGAATTTGGGGGAAAAAAATAATATTTTATGTATCACTACAGAAGGGTTCATATGAAACTGGTGGGTCCGGTACGTCATAAAAGGTTAAGAACCACTGATCTAGAATCATCACATACAGACCGATTTATTCCAAGATTTTGTTTCTTGTAATTTTGATTATGGTTTACAGATAATGAAAACCTAAAATTTAGTCTCTGACAAAACAAAGTTGAACACTGTAGGAATTTTTATTTAGTTGAGTGATATTCATTTTAGTTAATCTTTGACCTCTCTAGTGGAACCAGGAGGAAGATAAAATGAAAAATAACCAACCAAAAATAGAACACATAAATGGTGTCTGCCTGGAGATAACCACGTGTATTTTCTAATTTCTCTCCCTCATGTGACTGCCACAGTGTTAGTCTGTTTATTAGGGACATTTTGGTAATTTAAATTCTAATCTGGATTTATAGTTGAATAGAGTATTCATCACTCCTATCATTTGCAATTTTATCGCTTTTGTGGTAATCCACTGACTCTTCCTACATGTACATAAATTATTTGGAAGTTACGACAGTATCACGAGTCCTCAATTAGACTCTGGATATAGATATAATACTCATAATTATATCTGGTTTTCTCTAGCTACAGCATAAAAAAAGCAAATCTGGGGTAAATTATTCCAAGTGAAGCCAGAATCTGAGGAGTTATACAAAGAAGAAATAAATTAGGCGCGTCTCAGCTGTCTTGTCTCAGTTATTCTTAGTCGAACACTCATGCTGATGAATGATGAAAATAAAGGGCACAGCAACCCGAGCTTGTATTGTGTGTTGATATTCCAAAGGCAGGTGTGTCCACTAAAAGCTTATAAATAAATTCTGTGGCCTTGAATGATTCCCTCTACTTGGAGCATTGGTGGAAGTTTGGTCATTGTGAGTCAAATCAGCAATGTCCACTTCATGCATGTTAAGAAAAAGAATCTTGCAATTATGACACACGTTCAACAGATTTTCTTAAGTTATTTGTGGTCATGTGAAACCATCAGCAACAAGCCACAAACTCAAATACAATCTTGGAGATTCAAATATGAGAAAAAGTGGGATTAGAAAAATTTATAAATCTTTTAAGGGCAATAGAATTGACAAAAAAATACTATACATTATAATTTATTCTTCAGTATGATGCACACATCTCTAGCCACTCTTGCTTGGTTAGATTTAAGCCATATTTGGCTTGTTTTCTTTATTGATCATCAATCATAAACAATGCCCTTATCATTCTCCTTGAGCTTTAGTATCTCTAACTATGCATCAGCTGTGAGTGTTTAGGACAGCTAGGAGTTAATCTGGCTTAATATCTTTTTGACATGTAGAGTAATAATGCTTGACATCTGAAATTTAATATCAAATAAATATGATAGCAGTTCTTCTGGAATATTAACACAGATTATGACGACTATTTTGCAATATCATTAAGTTCAGCAGCATATTAAAGCCTATGTGTCAATAAAAAAAAGGTTAAGACAAGAATGCACTGCCTTATAATAATTTAAAAATAGTTTTCATACCACTGTTTGACAACATTTCAACAGGGGAGATATTTTGGACCCAACAAGAAGTGGAGAGTTGTTGGTTTCACAAATTTATCTCAACCTACATTCCAGAAGATACATTTTTAAAAACAAAACACGATTGACTTTTTCAGTTCTCAATTGTTTTCCTTTTTATAACACCTTCTTTCTGTTTTCTATGTTTTTCCTCTCAAAGATCAGTCAGTATTGTATAGAGAAGAGTTGTCTCATTGCTGCTTGTGTCTTAGCTGATTGTCCAAAAAAGTAGCTCTAAATTGGATGGACTGATGATCACAGAATATGGTTGTAGTGGTGACTGTGTGCATACATTTAGGACAAGTGCAGCCTAGGTTGGGGGTATTTATGGGTAGGAGAGGATGTCATCAGTCTATATTTACCAACTTAAGAATGAAAGAGCATTGTGTGGTCCACATACTTGGCACTGGAGGACACTTTGTGTTCAGGGTCAACCTCATCGCTTCAGCTAAAGACAAAGGAGACAGAGAGGTGGACGTAGACTGTGACTGGTAATATAGAGAAAGGAGATTCCAAAACTGAACATCTTTAAGGTGAGAGACAAGGAGGCAGCCGGAAAAGGAAGTGGGATACATTTGTCCTACTATTCATTGACAGCCAGAAGACCTCGTCTGTTTTCCTTTTGAAGAAAGGGTAAGTAAGGTCTCAATCATTTCACATTTCTAGACATACTACAAACAGTATTCAAGAGGGTTTTATCTGATTGTCAATAAAGACCGATTTCATGCATTACCATACATACAAAAAAAAATAGGACTGTGTGAATTGCATTCTTCTCCAACACATCTGCAAAGTGCTATTAATTAGACAGTTTTTGCATTGCCAGGGAGGCTTTTTTTCTCTTCTTGTTCCTCTTGAGTGTATTTTCTAGCTTATCCAGCTTGTTGAACTTCTTAATGGTCTAATCTTTTCTTGGCCTCAGTGGATGTAGCTTTTAATTACTCCCTAGGGATGACATCAAGTAAGTTCTCATTTTGTTCAGACATTGCTTTCCTTTGCAAACCGAACAGAAAAAATCATCCAAATACACTTTTCTTCCACCTTTACAGTGTTAAATATGAGTTTTGGGAGCACTTCAGTTAAGAGACTTTGTGCTTGCCTTTTCCCTCCATATCAGTAACCATGCCTACCAACAGAGATTGATCAATTTTAATGGACCACATAGTTTGATCTGCCATTAATAGTACTCAAACAAACTTCTGCTCGACTCTGTGTTCATACCAGAGTCATGAACACAGAAAAAAATACAAAACATCACAAGGGATTAAACTGACCCACCAGTGTATTAGCCCGTTATCTAACTCTCCACTGTTTTCCTCCGTGTAATCAAAGAAGATGAGAAGAAATAACACATTATGCTCCAAACACAGGTGCTCTCTGTTGGGAGTGGTTGAATGAAGCCATCACTCAAGCGCAACCTGATTCTGTTTGTTGGGCGCATTCTGCGTTCACTTCCCCAGAGCAGCACCATGATTAATGACAGGCAGGGTGTGGGCAGCAGCATGCCAAACCTCAACTGATGGATTATTAGGGACTCAGCAGCCTACAGAAAAGTGATTCATTTAACATGGGACTGTAACACACCTTTTCAAGACACCAAATCTTTAACCACAATTAGGAAGATATTTTTACCCTAATTTATTTAGCCATTTTCCATTTTGCTTGTGTAACACCTAATCCATTCACTAAATAGTTGATATATTCAACATGAAAAAGGAAAGAAGCAGGCATAACTGATGACCCAGTTAGGCTGAATCTCATTTCCCAGTGATACCCATTTGGATTGACCCATACCCATATCAGGATACCAATCCTTTGTATTTTGTTCAAGAAGCATTTGAAATATTTCACAACAAATAGGAATCTCCTTTTACACAAAAAACCCTAACCATCAGATTTTAAATACTGGGTGGTAAATTTGTTGATTTATCTTTAATTCTGCAATAAACGGGGATACAAAATTCCTTGATATGTTTCTTAAAGCAGCAAGTGGCAATGCCAAATACAACATATCTGAAAATGCTCTAAATTGTATTCATGTTTTAAATTGAGAATAACATTGCTATGTTTTGTATTTCTTAAGCTTGTTAAGGTTAAACTGATATTTTTACAAAAGGAGTGTAAATGCTTTTGTTAAAGGTGATTATCATTTCACACCTTTGCAGTTTTGTGATTTTATACCCATATTCTTTGGATATAAAGTGGAGCCATTATCTTCTGGACAATTTTGTGCACCAAACTGCACCCTTATAGAGGATGTTTCAGATAAGTTAATGAACTTTGAGAATAACATCCATCAGTAGGAAATCCCATTATTTTGGAAAGATCAAGAACATCTGTCATATTTCTTTCATTAAGCCCAACTCCAACCTGAAATAACATTCCATGTGCTTTAAATATGAAAAATGTAAATACTACTGGTAAAATATTTTTGCCTAGGTATTTAAGTTGAAAAATGTTTTTACAATAATATGTGCATTGTTTGCAGACACTGAAAACATCTCATTTCCTCTCACGGAATGCTTTATCAGCTCATTATGGAAACAAGTTGTTCTCATTTTTAATGCTTCCTAAAATTATATTTTATAAGATTTACTTCCATTTTCAGTGCAGTGGTTACACAACCTTGACTAATATTTTTGCAAAATTTCACTACGAAGATTCATTTTGCCTGATCAAAAAAAAATTAAATATTTTAGAATAAAGATGCAAGAGAAAGATAAGTTACCTTGTAGTGAGCTAGTGAGACATCAGTTTTCCTATTGATATTTTGAATTGTTGGGTTGATGTTACTGCATCTTGTAGTTTAGATTCAATTTGTTTTGTGTATTTTCTTCCACCAAATACATTTTATGAAAGACGAGAAAACAGTGGCATTTAATACTCAACTACCACTCTTGGAATATGGTATGGAAAGAAAGAATCATGTGGCAAATACAGAGTAGGGGAAAGTAAAGCTATCACATATTGAATGCATTTCATTAATACCTCAGGAAATTGCTTCAGCCTGTTAAAAGGTTTACCAAGTTTGGTTAAATATTTTTTCTCAACATTTCAATAATGTATACATAAATTTATTGCCAAAGCTGTATACATCTAACTTATTCCAAATACAGTAAATTACCCAGCTAGTGCTAGTGTGCATTTGGTGTGAGATTCTCATCGACTATGTATCCCACTTGGCTCCCCCTTCCTGCTTCTCTTCTCCCACACACTCACAGGTGCCTTTTGGGGTATTTTACCATGGAAACCAAGATGGTGATGCAGCGAGAGCAAGAAGAGCAGATGTCCCAGATGTCTCACGGCATGCAGCTTTCCTCCCAGATAAAAAAGAGGACCTTCACTTCCAGGTGTAAATCGTTTATTGAGATTTGTTGGAGGAAAAAGAAAACGGGGGGTCAGGGATATTGCTAAGATTTCTGATTTTGCTATAAAGATGAATGCAGTTTAAGAATTAAATTGGTGAGATCCTGAAATTTAAGCACTATTTACTACAACATTGCAGCAGAAAGTTAAGCCAAATATGTAGTTATCCTAAATGTATTCATATTTCAGCTAGAAAGAGCATTCCTCTGTGCCATCTACCTTATTTGCAACCCAGAAACTATTAATAAAATCTCCAGTAATGAAACTGCTGCAATTAGGGGCACACTGTTTTATTGAGTTAGGTACAAGAGGGTGCAATTAGATTTACTTCAGCTCACTTCGACATTCCCATTACAGATACTGTAAATGCCTTTTATTGCTTGCTCAATCTTTTCAATTAAAAAGGTGAATCTGTGGGACATTAGCTTAGATTCCTTTTTGGCAAGTTTGATAGCTCAGACCATGTTTCTCAGTTTAAATGTAGCCAATGTAAAACTTTTTTGAATTTCTGAGAAAGTCAAAAATATGTAAAGTCCCACAGAAGTAAACATTTTAAACATCTGCAACTAACAGGTAATTGTGGGACTGGTGCTGTTCTGAAACAGGTGCTATTAATGCAAAATCAGCAAGGTTTCCAGTTACTACCATTTGTGTATAACTGTAAGAGATGCAAAAAACAAAGCACAATGACAGGAACAATGCATAGTATTTTCACAAAAATGTCCTTGTT
>NW_015112721.1:533933-535178 GCF_001443285.1 Poecilia latipinna
GTTATAACGTGTTATGTATCTCGTTATAACGTGTTATGTATCTCGTTATAACGTGTTATGTATCTCGTTAAAACGTGATACGTATCTCGTTAAAACGTGATACGTATCTCGTTAAAACGTGTTATGTATCTTGTTAAAACGTGATATGTATCTTGTTAAAACATGATAATTTTATGACCAGGAAGTGGCGGTATTATGCTAGGCTAGTACAGTGGCTAACATGAATTGGTCAGGTTTCCTATCATGTTTGGTCTACAACATGTAGAGATACGGATGCTGCTTTGCACTGTGGTTAAAACCATGCGTACTCTGAGCAGGATCCTAAACAGAACGGGACTGCACAGAAGGAAACGTCAGTCCGGTCCTCTAGCTGTAGCGGCGTTCCTGACTGTCTGGATCGAAGCTCAAGTTGGCTTCCGATTGTAGCTTCTGATTTGGGAAATGGCTAAAGGGAGATTATAACGGAGGCTCAGACGTATTTGCTGAACAGTTTCTGTTCAGATTTTTTTTAACAGTACACTTGCAGTGGCTGTTCGTAACCAAGCAACCGAAATCATCAGAAGGCTAGTAATGGCAAAAGACAAAACTAGGTCCTGTTAAGCATTCTTCAAAATAAAAGACTTCCTCTCTCCAAAATAAATCATACATAAAGCTTTGAATTTAATTATTTTTCACGTCACCTTTTGGAATTGTGTACAATCAAGTTAAATTCGGTGAATAATAATAACATGACATGACATATGACTGTAAATAAGTAACTAATCATGGAAATTATATTTAACATACAAATGTTAAGAAATCATTTGTTCTGCTTTAAAAACGAACATACATTGACACTTCAAATCTGGAGTAGATTATTCTAATCTACGCTAATGGCAGAATATTTCAAACCTAGTTTGTGATTTGTGAAATCTTTATCTGAATTGAAACCTCAGTAATGAGAGATTTAAAAATATTTTTGCATCTGGAGTGCATTAGAAATAAACTCCTATCACATTTACAATATTTGTTATTATTTTAACCTTCTGTTTTCTTTCACTTTTTTGTCCTAGAGCACCTGCCTTTTTGTGTGGCTTACAAGGATCCATCAGCTGGGATAATAATGCCCACAATTTTTCAGATTCCGATTTATAGTGATGCAACGTAGCATCAGAGATGAATAATCTATTCCAGGTCGGAAGTGTCTTAAGTATGTTAGCTTTAAAAGTTTAATAGTTAAAGATGCTACCCATCTCCTTAATTGGT
>NW_015112721.1:540624-554059 GCF_001443285.1 Poecilia latipinna
TTGCCATTTTGTTCAGCAAGTGTACTGTTAAAGAAAATCTGAACAGAAACTGTTCAGCAAATACGTCTGAGCCTCCGTTATAATCTCCCTTTAGCCATTTCCCAAATCAGAAGCTACAATCGAAAGCCAACTTGAGCTTCGATCCAGACAGTCAGGAACGCCGCTACAGCTAGAGGACCGGACTGACGTTTCCTTCTGTGCAGTCCCGTTCTGTTTAGGATCCTGCTCAGAGTACGCATGCTATTAATGGTTTTAACCACAGTGCAAAGCAGCATCCGTATCTCTACATGTTGTAGACCAAACATGAAAGGAAACCTGACCAATTCATGTTAGCCACTGTACTAGCCTAGCATAATACCGCCACTTCCTGGACATAAAATTATCATGTTTTAACAAGATACATATCACGTTTTAACAAGATACATATCACGTTTTAACAAGATAAATATCACGTTTTAACAAGATACATATCACGTTTTAAAAAGATACGCATCATGTTTTAACGAGATACTATCACGTTTTAACAAGATACTATCATGTTTTAACAAGATACGTATCACGTTATAACGTGATAGCGCTCTAAAAAATTTTTTCCTGCGTGATAGCAATGCGCTTCCGTATACCTCTGTGTCTCACTCACTGACTGTTCACAAAGAATATGAAGTTATCTATTTCAGATTCTTAATGTGTTTCTTTTTAGCACACACTCCTTAAATGGCCTTGTAATCACTACTTAGTTTAATTAGCAATAAACTCAGCAGTAAGGTTACTTTTTGTTCTAGGGTCACACAGGAGGATGATAAGCAAATAAATTAAGCAACTCCAGTTTATTTTTCTTTCCCCACAAAAGAATAACCATTCAGGTGACACTAATTACCTTCATGAAGATTAATAAAAACTTAAATTGTCCACCCTTAGGACTTAGAAAAAATAAAATATTCTGAAAAATAAGGGTGGGTGTCAACAACCGCTTCTTTTCCAAGAAAAAAAATTACATATTCCAGTTAGTCCTTCAGTATACAGTTCAGTCAGTCAGTTCAGTCAATGTGTACATAGATTGTCAGATTGGGGGCCCCCTTTTTGTTCAATAAGCTTATCTGTTGTCCAAGCAAAATATCCAGCTGCACACAGTCCCTCTTCTTTCCGGGCTCAGTCCGAGTCACGAAGATGGCGGCGGGACCCTCCTGCTTCTGGAACTCCACTGGCTCGTTCAGATATCGGCCGTTCAAAAAAACCAACTGGAGAAATCCCGGAACAGAATGTACATCATCCAGTTCAAAATGAACAGATTTCTTTCGTATAACAGCAGCCTTGTGAGTAGTGACTTCTCTACTTCTGCTGAAACGTGCTTAGTCTATAGTCTGCCATTTCTCTTCCTTCTCCCTTATGCCTTACTCTTCTTCGTTACCAACACAGGAGAAATTTGGGTCTAGTGCCCTCTACAGGACATTCTAAGAACTAGTTTATGGGGGTTACAGTCATAGACATAATATAAGGATAGACGCCTCATGGACCGCTCTCGCCTATTGTCGCTGACGAGATTTAGGGCGGCCATCTTGNTTCGTGTGCTGAGGAGCGATCAGAAACGGCAGAGAACAGATCACATCACATCAATATTATAAAAATTACAATATTGCCAAAATTCTTATATGTTTTCCAATCAGTTTCAATTTCCTCACTCCCCTTCTTCTTTAAGGAGCTAAATATAACTTTTTCCAACTTCATTGGATTGGTAAACGCTCTAGAATGAGACTGTCTCTCTTATATCTACCTTATGACAGAGGGCGTTTACAATTACCAAACCTATTATGTTATTTCAGCCCAGATCAGGGTTAGGGTAGATCAGGGCAGCTATGTTTCACTTTACAGCCAGTCAGCCCCCAGCATGGATTACTATTGTGTCCCACTGGATCTCTATTGCTATAGACTTGTACATGTACTCATCAGGCAGGAAAAGGTTAATTAAGCAAACAAAATACCCATTTCTGAAAAATACAATGATGATCTGGCAAAAAACACTTGATTATTTGGGAGAAAAGCAACTGCAAATGGCTTTATTGATAGGTTGCTAGGTGATCTACACGAACTTCCGACGGTAACTGACGGTTGGCTGTTTTGGACATAGTGCAGAGACTAAGAGAGCGTACGAGTCACGGTTGAGAGGAGATAACTAAAGAATACTCCAATTAAGGTCCAGACAATCAGTTAGTTAGTGCTCGGTTGATGAGGGAACAAGGTGGGTGTTTTGATGAGTGAATTGTATAGATTGAGCGAAATGTTTATGTTTCGACATGAAATGGTGTCAATATTTGATTAACTGTCGAACAGTTGGGGCAGTTGGAATACGTTTTGGTTCATTTGTAATATAGAAATGTTATAGTTAATTAAATACATGTATTGTAAATTTAATGATATTACATAAAGTAAGGTTAATAGGTTAAGGTAAAAGGTTAGAACCACTAAGAGTTACTAATGGTATTTTATTTGTATGTTTGTAGCTCTTATGTTGTGTTCATGTACAAAGGTTGTTGAATAAAGAAACGTGAACCATCAGTTAGAGAGACCATCTTTTCAACCGGGACGCTACAGCAACAACCTTGTGATGTTCATCCAGGTAGAGCAGGATTTAAACTCTGGTCTGCTAAGGATATAGCCAATGTGTCTGATCTTTTTCCAGGGAAGGCATTTATGTAACTGGAAGAAATTAAAAACAAACATGATATTCCTTACAAAATATTTCTATAAATATCTTCAAGTTCAGAGTTTTATTTTAGCCAAGCAACACAATAATCTTTATCTACCATCTTTGTCTTCATTAGAAGACATTATTGTAAGTCACCTATATGGTAAAGGAGAGGTGTCTCTTCTTTGCTCCTTGTTTGTCGACAAATATTAAAAATCTTTGACCAATATTTCACAAATATTATTATTTTATTTTTTATTTTATTTCTTTTATTTTATCATGTAAACCCCTTTGAGATACACATCTTATCTTATTTTCAAGACGGACCTGGGTAGAAGTCTGCAACACACAGCAATCTGGTTACAAAATAAAATTACTTACTGCATATGCAGAAGTGTAAAACAGTAGAAAAGAATTTAAAAACAGTGACACTCTTTAATAAAATCTCGTCTGTTTTTAAGAATCGCTCGAAATAAGTCCAGTGGAACCAGTTTTGACATCTTTATTTCAGACTGGAGCTGATTGCAGGCCGTAGGAGCCATCACACTAAAGCTTGCTTCCCTTTTTCAGTTCAGAAAAGTGGAACATGCAAAAGAAAAATATTGTTAAAACGTAAAGAATGGGAATTAACAGATCTATGTAAAAGAAAGTTTAAGTATGCTGGAGCCAAGCCGAGTAGAGATTTATAAATCAGGATCATGAGGTGACTGTTTCTCAGTATGCTTAAAGGAGGCCATTCAGCTTTTGCATATAACTCACAATGATGCGTGAGACGTCTGCTACTGGTTACAAACCTTAAAGCACAATGATAAACAGCATTTAATAATTAAAGGCATTTGGTCAAAGTATTTATATATAAAACATTGGTTATGTTTTATATATGAATTATTATTATCCCAGTTGAATTATTATCCCAGCTGATGCATCCCTGTAAGCCACAACATCCAAACAGAAAGGTAGGTGCTCTTTCTTAACATTTATATGTTAAATATAATTTCCATGATTAGCTACTTATTTACAGTCATATGTCAGGTCATATGTTAAGTATAATTTACATGAGTATTGATTGTACATAATTACAAAAAGGTGACTGAAAAATAATTAAATTCAAAGCTTTATTTATGATTTATTTTGGAGAGAGGAAGTCTTATTTTTCAGAATGCTTAACAGGATCTAGTTTTGTCTTTTGCCACTATTTAGCCTTCTGTTGATTTCGGTTGCTTGGTTACGAACAGCCGTTGCCGTTGTTCAGCAACTGTACTGTTCCAAAAAAAAAAAAAAAAATCTGAACAGAAAATGTTCAGCAAATACATCTGAGCCTCCGTTATAATCTCCCTTTAGCCACTTCCCGAATCAGAAGCTTCGATCCAGACAGTCAGGAACGCCGCGGCCACAGCTAGAGGACCGGACTGACGTCTCCTTCTGTACAGTCCCGTTCTGTTCAGGATCCTGCTCAAAGTAAGCATGCTATTAATGGTTTTAACCACAGTGCAAAGCAGCGTCCGTATCTCTACATGTTGTAGACCAAACATGAAGGGAAACCTGACCAATTCATGTTAGCCACTGTACTAGCCTAGCATAATACCGCCACTTCCTTGACATAAAATTATCACGTTTATACAAGATAAGTATGACGTTTTAACAAAAAGTATCACGTTTTAACAAGATACGTATCACGTTATAACGCTTCCGTACGTGACTATTTAATTTTGTTGATGTATTTTGTTTCTCATGGGACTTTTCTGCGAGACACTCGGACATCTTCACTGCGTTCTACGACTCAATACTAATATAACCTAGCTAGCCAGAAAGCTAGCAAACAGCTAGAACTCATTGCCAGTTGGCTGGATGAAGTTCGTACATTTCCTTGAGGATAAACGGATTATCGTTTGGGGGAAGAAGGGAGCGGGAGATCGACAGGCGGATTGGGGCAGCGTCTGCTGTGAAGCGGGTGCTGTACCAGTCCGTCGTGGTGAAGAGAGAGCTGAGTCAAAAAGCAAAGCTCTCGATTTACCCGGTCGATCTACATTCCCACCCTCATCTATGGTCATGAGCTTTGGGTCATGACCGAAAGAACGAGATCACGGATACAAGAGGCCGAAATGGGTTTCCTCCGCAGGGTGGCTGGGCTCTCCCTTAGAGATAGGGTGAGAAGCTCGGTCATCCGGGAGGGACTCAGAGTAGAGCCGCTGCTCCTCCATGTCGAGAGGAGCCAGTTGAGGTGGCTCGGGCATCTGGTCAGGATGCCTCCTGGACGCCTCCCTGGTGAGGTGTTCCGGGCACGTCCCACCAGGAGGAGGCCCCGGGGAAGACCCAGGACACGCTGGACACGCTGGAGGGACTATGTCTCTCAGCTGGCCTGGGAACGCCTTGGGATTCCCCCGGAGGAGCTGGAAGAAGTGGCTGGGGAGAGGGAAGTCTGGGCCTCCCTTCTGCAGCTGCTGCCCCCGCGACCCGACCCCGGATAAGCGGAAGAAAATGGATGGATGGATGGATGGATGGATAAACGTATTAAGTTTCACTCATAAAGGTCTTAAATTTGAGTTAATAAAACCTACAGAAACCCTGCTGAGACAGACAAACACACACAGACACACACACGCACACACTTACTGCCAAATTAAAGCTAAAAATAACATCCGAGTCAATTAGCCTTGGCACACTTTCGGCTGATCTGAAATTGTCAAAAGTGATGCTTTCAGTCCAGACTGTTTGCTGCGCAGCAGATAAAGTAGGTCTCTGGGACTACTTTATGTCAGAAAGGGACTCAGAAAGACTCGTTTGCTTAAAAAAAAACAAAAAAAAAAAAGTGAATGAATAGGTTGCTGCTTGCAGAATAAAGTCCCATTGGCAGAGTTAAAATCCCCTGCAGAGATTTGAGAAAACCGTGTAATGATTTCCTGGGGCTTACAAGCTATTTTCAGCATTTTTCCACAATGAAAGCCATTTTAAACATCACTATGGATCTATATGAATATCACTTAAGCCTTGAAGGGGAAAAAACCCTCCAAATTGTTTGTTTTGATGATTATGCAGGTTTTCCTGAGTATAGTCTGCGTTTCCTCTCTGCGTATTTCGGGATTCTCCAGGTTTATATATTAATTGTTGGCTCTAAATTAAACATAGGAGGGCTTGTAATCATTATTCTGGTTTGTCACTCTGATAGACATTGGGATGTAGAATATGTCATATAACAGCAGACATAATGTTCTGTGACAGTGGATCTGAAGCTTTTTATAACAAGTATCACAGTAAATATGTCGTTTCCCAAAAACCACCATACTGACACATTTTATTTTAAAACAGCATTAAGACTTTCACTTTGGTGGTTTGCTGGGTTATGTCATAAATACAATTTGATCTAAAGAAAATATCAAACTTTGTGAATAATTAAATCCATAAGCTTTTCAGCTGTATAACTGGCAACAAACTCAAACACTGACTCCAGAACTCCTCATTTTAGGAAAAGAATATTTATTTTCTCTTCCTTTAGAAACATCCATTAGAGCCATAAGTGCCTCAATAAAATAATTTTCTGAGACTCATTTCAAATAAACGAGTCCTGGGTGTTTTGCTTCTCTCATAAATGTGTCAATGTGTTATTTATTTGCATTAACACTTTTGTCTTAGTTTTTAAAATACAAGAATTAGAGCATAATTTTATAGTTTTAATCTATCTGATGACATTGTAAAACATTTTATGCGATTTTCTCTTCATTTACTCTGTACTTAAATAGCCATGTGAGTGGGTCTCATGCCGCCCGCAGATGAGATGTCGCCCTGGGTAGTTGCCAAGGCCGGCTATATCAGACATTGACACTGTTTGAAACTGCACATAATAAACAAAATTTTGTTTATTCAAAGGATAAAAACAGAAACAAATACTGGTTGAGCAAAAATATGTTTCAATATGTCTCAAGTGTTTTTAGTTTGAATAATTTCATAACGCTGTGTCCCATAAGACTTTCTGCTAGGGCAAACTACAAACTTACAGTGCATAGCTAGTGGTTATGAACTGATTCTACGTGGTAAATAGTAGTTATTTACAACGTACAGCTACAAGCTAAAGGGATGAGGGAAAATTATAGAGATACAGGGTCTAACCAAAGTGCAGCAAAAGCGGTTTAAAATAAAAAATAAAAAATGGAGCCTGAGCTAAAATTTGGGATGAGTCATATTTCACAAAAACCTTCAGTTTTTTTTACTCTAACAAAAACTTTAATAAAGTAAAAACTTTAATCATTTGAGATATTTTCTAATTTCTCCCCAAGCAATGGAACTTCTCCAATTGTCTTTTTATAGATCTTACTTTGCCTTCTTTTTTAATGAATTTACAATAATGCATAGAAGTCAGACCTAAGGACATTTAACAAATGGATTAAAGTCTAGTTAATCCTTTAAACTAAACAAAGAAGCAAAGATGGAGAAGATGATTTTTTTTTTCCTGACACTTTTCACAGAACCTGACTAGAAACGACTTTGCCTTCTCCCTCCAGATGGTTAATCAAGAAATTCTTGTCCGAATCTGTTGAAATGTACCCGAGTAAACCAGAAAGCCTCCTCTTGTTGCCATGTGCAGGTGTGGAGGTGGGTGAAATGATTGAGCTTCAGCTGAGGTCAGCCATGCCAGAGAGAATAAAACCAACCAAGGAGAGAATCCACAGTGTAGGTGTGAGCAAATATCAGTGTCAGGTGATTTGTTTAACGTTGTGCCTTTGTTTTTGTTTGTCGTGACGTGACGAGGCGATGGTGCTGACGGAGTGCCTGTTCTCCTAGCTGCTGCGCAGCGTCACTTTCCCCACATTCATGATTAACACAGTGTATGCGAACCAAAAAGCAGCAGCACATCTCGTCGCTGTCTGGAAGGGAAACGTCTTTATTGTCAGATTTAATATACTGATGCATTCGAGTCATAAAACACAGCTAGGTTTTTTTCGTTTAGTTTTTTTTTTTTTAATGGCTTGTGTTCAGGGATTTGTGTGCTGACGCACAGAGCAGGAATGTTTTTTTTATTTTTTTATTTTTTTAAATCCCTCAGCATTTGTATAAAAATCTAACTGCTTGAGCTCGACACCTGATTGTCCAAACGTACGCCGGTGAGGCTCGTTCCTTGTGCCGGCCTTTCAGAAACCCACATCTGGCCGCAGTCTCTGGGTGCTGAAGAGCAGCTCGGGGATATCCGCCGGTCTTAGTAAGCGGGTGGAGAGAACCAGTACCTGGGATGGAGCAAACAAACAAAACATCGTTGAGGTTAAAACACGGTAACGCTTGTAACTCAACACTTACCGTTTAACGAATCGAGACGTTGACAATCAACGGGAACCAAAACTGGCTTTTTTTTTTTTTTTTTTTTTTAAACAATTGTTTGAATTTGTGTACAGTTCATCTCGTTTACTTTTTAGGTCTAAAAGTAATTTGTTAGTAGGCGACATAAGATTTTATTTTATTTTTTGGTCAAAGTTCGGGACAGAAACCTCACACCGATTTTATGTTTACCACATAAATGTAAAAGTCGAACAGGATGCTTATTCCGACTTTCACATGCGATGAAGGATGTGTGAAAAAAGTTCTAGGATTCATGGACACCTCATGCAACTCAAGCTGGGTAGTTTTTTTTTTCTTTATTTCAATGTAAAGAAGCAAACTGCTCACACTGACCTTTAACCTGACCTGTCAACACTGCAGGGGGTTGAGGGGCTTACACTCAAAACAGAGGCGCTAACAACACGAAGAAAAAAAAACACTGAAAGCTCTGCGACCGCTGAATCAACAAGAGAGGTCATTTCAGTGCAAGGTAAAGTTTTATTTATTCACTTTGTAACTAAAAGAGCTTTCACATGACGCAGATTTGTAGTTAGTGAATCACAACCTTGACGTACATACAAACAATTTTCTGTCTCTCTGTGTCCAAAGTCAAGCAGGGATTTTACCGGAGCATCCTGGTCACACAGGATTAGCAATTATACAAATTCATCTTCGTAACTTGTTCTATGGTTGGGGTTAAAAGCCAGTTCATGTCTAATGTTGAGTTTCTCACGGTCAAATTTTGAGATTCTGCCATTGAGCTCCCAATAGTATCTTGGTTTTTAGATTTTAATATTTGCCACGTGGATACTGAGATTAAGGAAAGCTGGAATTCATCACGCGAAAAAGAAAAGCACGTCGTCTGCATAAGGTAGAAGCCTCGGTCCTGACTGTGTTAACAGGGCCTAAGAAGGCAAGAAGCTCTTCAGCCGATAAGTAAAAACCGTTCCTCTTTAGCTCTTGCAATATAAGGAAAGCAGAGAATCTAAAAATATGAGACCTATTCTGGGTTTGTGCGACCCGGTTTAATCTTCACCGGTAAAACTCGGTGTCTGGTGCTGTGGAATCAGTGTTTATTTTGACGCAGAGCAGTCAATCAGGTGCAGATAAAGCAGAAGGCTGCAGCAGCTTCAGTTGTTGGTGTGTGTGTAGGTGTGTGTGCGTACACACACTCCTGGTCCTGTATAGTCAGGATGAGGGCGGGCGGGGCTCTCCTTACACAACAGAGCAGCTCTGTTTCTCCTCAGCAGTGTTGCTTTAACTCCGGGTCAGCACCCCAAAAATTGGCGGTTATGGCAGAAGCGAAGAACGTTTGCAGAAGCCAAAAAAAAAAAAAAAACCATCGGGAACATCTGGCCTGCAGACACCAGCCACCGTGCGTACATGTGTTTACATGTAGGCGGTGTGTTGCACACGGATCTAGTAGGGGTTCGGGGTGTGTGTGTGTGTGTGTGTGTGTGGCCCCAGCAGGTTATTGTATAATCTCATCTTTATTCACTTCTCTTGATTACAACATGGACGGCTTTGATCGTTGTCGAGCCTTTCATCGCCTCTGGGCTAATTCTCAAAGACTTTTTATTATGAAAATCCTACATCACCCAGCTTGATGTCCCTTTTTTTTTACCCCCCCTCCTTTCCTGACAGTTCTCTCAAGCAGACAAACTGCATTCATCTGCATGTTCTGTGTGTCGGTGTGGACTGCATATGTATCAGGCACTTAGATCGCCTTGAGCAAACAGGCAGGCGTGTGACGACTGCATCAACACATGGGCAGATCAGGCAGCGCTCTCTCACCTTCACACCTGATCTCAGACACCTGCGTATTTAGGTCAGCACTTATGAGCGATCATGCAGTCAGGTTCTTTGCCTTCAATCGTCAAGGCTAAAGAGATGATTCATCTCAGCCTCAATTGAATAGGGATAGCGCTGATTATTGCGTTACTGGGAAAAATGTAACGATCCTCACCGTCAGTCGGTCATTAAATCTTGTTAGAGAAATAAATTATACTCAAAACTGTTTTGCCTTTGACAAATCTTTGCAAAAACTGAAACAAACTGCATGTTTGGCCTTCTTTTTCTAGATAAACAAAGAAATATTACAGAAATCCGAGACTTTTAAGACCTTTTTTAATGCCACTTTGGGTGAAATTAAAGACCAAAGCTATAAATACAGGGAACGGCTAGGGCATCCTGCTGCATATGGCTCTGCTAGAGCCTTAACATGCGAGGTGTTACGAGTAAAAGTTTGAGTCCACAGAATACACTGGGGCTTAGCAACAGAAGTGAGCCGGCAGTGAAAACAAATGCGGAACAGGCAACCAGCAATGAACTCGCACTTACCCATAATAGCTAGCTAGCAAAGGTTTATTAGCAGCTAGTTACTGGTAGCGTCGTCCGCCTGGAGTCACTTAATGAGATGAAGATGTCTGCATGTGACTTAAATATATGCCTGACAGAAAAATCCCGTGGAAAATAAAACTACATAGAATATACAAGATTAAATAGTCATGTGATGACAAAAAAAAAAAACAAAAAACTGGGATTAACGTATTGAAGATCAACATATTTTAAAAAAAATAATTTAAGACTTTTTAAGGATGCCCTGTGAAAACCTACAATAAAGGTGAACTGAAGAGAAGAGAGAACGACTCCGGACGATCTTGAGAGATTAAAGTGGTGAAAGATCTCCCTCTGTGTGTTCGCTCCAACCTCATTTAGCTCTGAGGTAATTTTATTTAGTTACCACATTTTGAGCAACGAGGCAGTTCAAAGTGCTTAACGTGAAAGAAATGCAAACAAAACAACAAATCAGAAGAAAGATAAAAAGGTAAATGTATAGAACTACATATTGTTTCCCCCAGGTTTAATAGGAATAAGTTGTCTGTAATTTATAAACTCGTAGAGGTTTCTCTGGGAACTGAAAAAACTAGATGTTGGTTCTCCATGTTTGATTCTAGAAAGTAGACGATCACCCATGGTGTTAATAAAAACAACAGTTTCTTAAATAATGTAGTAGATCATAAAGTGGACACACACTGGCCTCCGAAAAAAAGGACTTCCACCAGGAACCTGACGTTACTCCACGCCTGCCGCCTCACTGACCTGTGTTCCTGGTTTGAGCGCGGCGACGGTGTCCTTGACGAGGCGGAGCTCCGACGGCGTGACGCCACCAACCAGGAAGAGGAAGAGCAAAGGGTTGTCTCTGGGACGTGGACGGCTCACCTGGAAATCAGGACAGCTCTGTTTGAAGTTGCTGACTCAGGTTCCTATTCTAGACCCACTTTTATTTGGTAAACATCCTCCCCTGCTTTTAGGAACCCTTTCACACATTTCCTCCGCAGCTCGCCGTGTTTGCCGCTCTGCCTGTGCGGCTGCTGGGGAAACGGCCCCGCTGGACGCCTGTGATACGGTTCTAACTGTGACTGTACGCTTTGCTTTCTGTGTGGCTGCAGACAAAACTCACCACACTCACACACACTCACACTGGTGTCATGATTGCCGACACGTGGGAATGAAGGCAGGTGTGAACACCTGCTTATACACACACACACACACACACACACACACATGTAAATGTCCCACCATCCTGTGGCAGAGGAAACTCCCACAGACCCTTTCCAAGAAGTCCTTCTGCAGCAAACCAGGTTCTGGTGTTTCTGGGAACCTTATTGGCTGCTGGGTCAGAAAGTCGTGGCGCGATTGGTTTGCTGGCGGCAGCCAGGACGAGCCTGCGAATGCTAACCGAGCAATCAGAGCTGCAGGGGGGTTGGATCTGCAGCGAGGGTGGCTGAACACGTGAAGCGACAGGCGGCTGGGCTGAGGCATGTCATGGATGTGCTTAACGTGTTCCTTGGACAGAAAAAAAAAAAAAAAACTGAAAAAAGGAGGTGTGACTGAATATTATTTAGGCTGATCCTGCTTGTGTTGTTTTACAGTTCGACATCAAGCCAGCTCCATGTGAGAGCACAACACCGCCTGTGTGCATCCACAGACACACACGATGTGAGCCATGTGTGCTGCATGGGGTAAACGGAGGGAGGGACCGCGAGAGGGAGAAAAAAAAAAAAAACGTGTTTCACGGTCTTGCCCTTCAGGAGAGTCTCGCATATCAATTTAAGAGCTTGCTGCTTACTGTGTGCTGCTTTTGTTTTTAAACGGACCGACAGCGACTTCATCTTGTCCAGCTGAAGGGTCATAAAACAAACAGAGAAAGCATGAAAGGACTTCAGATTGCAGCCCAACGAGCTTTTTAAGATAAAATCAAGGCAAACTGTGCAGCATGTATACAAACTATGGTACACAGAATAACTTACTTGGGCAACACTTTATTTGACAGGTGTGCATAACGCTGACATAACACCTGTCATAAACATGAAGAAGTCTTTATGAATGTTGTCATGAAGTGTCATTTGGTAAACAATGACACTTTTAATGCAAAGTTTCTCTAAAAGTTGCATTGAAAGTCCATTAAAAGTGCCAGCTTTGCATCAAAGTGTCATTATTTACAAAATAATGCAAAGTTGGCACTTTTAATGGACTTTCAATTATTTTTTCGCCCCCTCTAAAGCCCCGTCAGATTCTTTCTTCTCTAGCAGCTGACCCTCATGTTTGTGTGCTGCTGTCATCTTCTGGATCACAGCTGATCCACCTTTCACTGGTAAGCTTGAGATGATCTCATCTCCTGACGTCTCCGACCCAAACACGTCCAGCGGTTTCTCATCAATAACGCCGGTGTCCAAACAGTGCGTCGGGACTCGTCTGACCTTCCGCTGAAGCCCTTAACGCTTAAACAGGCGCCGGCCGAAGCGAAGCCGTAGGAGTCAGACTCCCGGGACAGAGAGGGACTTTGTTTTAATGGAGACTAAACACGCCACAGCAGACGCGCACAAACAGTTGTGGACGCAGACGCTGCGCAGGCCGTCGGCAGGGCTGGAGCTCAGACAGCGGGGTCCGGCCTTCAGTCGTATAAAACTGTGTTCGCAGCGGGCACTTTGGGTAAAAATAGGTTTGTTGATTCACTCTTTGAGGTTGTGGGCTCCCCAGTATTGGATCTCCGCCCTTTAGGTGCCTCAAAGGGTAGGCACTCTCGCTCAAGATCAAGACCCATCGTGAGCAACAGGGACTATCTTTAGATTGGTGTATGGTGTTAGCGGTGTGTCAAGGACATCACCTATTGATCTACGCAGCACACACCTGTGTGTGCTGCGTAGAATATGGCCAGCATATTCCGGTGGGTGCAAGATGCTTCCTCTGAGCAGGCCCAGATTGAGCTAGTGGTGAATTGTTATGTTGGTGTTCAAAAATTCAAGTTGGTAGGTTTTTAGGAAAAGGAGGGAGGAATCACAAGGTTAGTTTTAGGTTAGAAATTGGGTGAGGTTAGGTTTAGAAAAAGAGTTTGAGGAACTAGGATGAGGAGGGAGAACCAAAAGGTTAGGTACAGGACAGAAG
>NW_015112722.1:0-90297 GCF_001443285.1 Poecilia latipinna
AACCTTGTTTTGACTGCAGGATATGGAACAAATTAACATCTATTTTTCAGACAAAAACATAAAAAAATATCGACAAGCTACGTTTAATGATTTAACACCAATTAGCTTTTTTAAGTGACAGGATTCCAACACATTATTCATGTCAAATTTCATGTTTTGACTTGTCAGGTATTCTGACATCCTGGAACATACCGAATATATTCAGTGGTTTTAAATATGACACTGACAGAAATGGATGGATGGGTGGATGGGTGGACATAGCTTTTAGGGAACACGATTACGTGTGAACACACAAATCTAGTGTTTTTTCCCCCAAATCAAATCCCATCTTTTCCCAGACTGCAACAATACTAAAGTTAAACCCCACTCCATTTACAAGCAACATTAAAACAGGGGTCAAATTTTAATGAAGACTCAAGAAGTAACTTTTATACAAACTGGTGTATTAAATAAAAAGAGCAGCAAAGATAACAAATGGGTGGGGTAGGTGAACTGGAAAATATCAGTCCAAATGCATCCCTGCCAGCAAATGTTTCTGTTTGTGACTTGGCATCATGTACAGAGACTCTGGACCGACTCTCAGAGCCTGCAGACCACATTAATCCAAACAGAGCAAGTAAAGCCTAAGGAAATAACGAGCCTTAGCCAGGAATGGAAAATGCTATCTTCTTAATCACATCTCTCCCCAGATAAAAAAAACCAACAACAAAGCAGGTAGAATAAAGGCATAATAACATGATTAAAATAAATAGTCATTTCCTCTGAGGAGTCTCACCAGCAGGGAAGCCCATAACGTTAAAGATTCGGTCCAGCTGGTCATGGTGGTAAGGGTTGCTGGTCTTGATATCTTCCTGACGACAGTGGAATATGGGCTCAGACGTAAGCAGCTCCGCAAAAATGCAGCCAATCGCCCAGATGTCTGGAAGGAAAGCAGAGCAGACACTCACCCAGAGTTTTCCACCATACGGCCGGTCGCAACGCGTACAAGAGAAGGGGAGCACAACGCCTCACCGATGGCTTTGGTGTAGTGCCGAGCTCCCAGCAGCAGTTCAGGCGCTCTGTACCAGAAGGTGACCACCACGGGGTCGAGGTCAGCTAAAGGCTTCAGCGGTGAATTGAAGAGACGGGCGAACCCCATGTCCGCTGCAAAACGAATAAATTAGTTGATGAAGGTGGTCAGCTGAAACAGTAAGCGGGATGTAAACATTTTGAGGCCATGCGTACCGATCTTTACTCTTCCCCTCTCTGGCCCTTCTCCCATCACTAAAATGTTGGCTGGTTTCTGACGGCGACAAGACAAACATTAAAACAACATTCCAACTTTTGTTTGGTTTAGTTGAGGAAGTTCAACATTTAGTATTGTTTGTTGCTGCCCTCTAGTGGAAAAATGATGTTTCTTCATCAAACTATTGACAAAAGCTAACATTTGAGATCTTTTATGTAATTTATTATCTAAGGATTAATTGATTTAATTGTGACAAATCTATCATTGAAATGATCATCAACTATTGTAGTAATCAATTAATCGCTAACTGTAGTACACAGACTCAACACAACATAGCTATAGCAGTAACTGAGCTAAAACTGTAGAAAATATATATATAAATTTTACATTTAAGATAAAAACACCTTTGTCTGTCAATACGAGATACCCTCAACTCTTCAAGTGGCATAGTTTTATCTTCACCCAGTTTCAATTCAGTAAAAAGTAGGCTAAATTATCGCATTTTAGTCAATAAAACATTTTTTTCCAATTTAAAATAATTGAATTGTTTATTTGCAAATTTAAGAATTTCTACTTTGTATGAAAAAGATTACATGAAAAATATGCAGAATATGCCAATTTATTCTGATTAAATTGATTGTCATAATAATAAATGAATAATAAATTCAAAAAGTAATTGTTAGTTTCAACCCAATTATTATCATCTCACAGTTATTTAAAAAACACAAAAAACCCCACTCAAGTTTAGTATCTAATTGTGTAAATAAGTGAACACTTTCAACCCTAATGATGTAATAATTAACAGATTGCAAGCAGACTGATCTAAACAGCCAGCCGTCTTACCAGGTCTCTGTGAAGCACCCAGTTAGTGTGGAGGTAATGGATGCCGTCCAGAATCTGGTAGAGCAAAGACTTGACCATTCCTCTTGGAAGCTGAAGCGGCTTCTTGTTGGCCTTGGAGGCTCTGTGAAACTTAATAATGTGCTGAGGGAAGACAAGATAATAGTTGATGTAGCCTGCGTTGGCATTTGGGTTTAAATGCATGAAGCTTTTCATACTAAATTATAAACATTAAGCTAGCTACAGGGAAGATGGGCAGGGCTGATATGCGTGCCATGTGTTTCCACTTGTTTCAAAGGGCATTGTAACTGTTGCAGCTATGTGGCAGAAAGAGGTATTTAATTCAGCTCTGATGGTCTGCCAGTTGTAGCTGCAGTCTGTAATGCAGCGGAGGTTTAACTACCAAATGTGGAGAACATCTTGGTTTCTGTGTGTGTGTGTGTGTGTGTGTGTGTGTGTGTGTGTGTTTCGCTGAGGTTTGGCACTGAACATTCATTCAGTTATGTGTATTGATTGGAAAATCGGTGAAACGCTGCAGCTGAGAATGTTTATGTAAATGCAAAAAAAAAGAAAGAAAGAAAAGAACAGAGAGCGAGAAACATGGTTCCTACACATTCTTCGTGTTCCAGCTCTGTACTTTTCCAGAATCAAATTGAGAGAGTTCATTTTTAAAATGCCAAAGCCATTAAGAGTTCACTGCAGGTATTTCTACTGAGGTCTACCTCTAACTGTAAACCCTGCAATAAGGAAATTGGAAGAAAGGAAAGACAAGAAGAAAGGGAACATTTTGGAAAGAAGGTATGGGGGAAGATAAAAGGAATGAGAAGGAATGAAAAAGAAAAACAAGGGAGGAATGGAGAAAGGAAGGCAGGAAAAGTAAAGAAACACGCTATGGAAAAAAAAGGAGAAAAGCATGAAAAATGAAGGAATGAAGAAGGAATGAAAGGATGTTGAAAGAGGCCAGTAAAACTACAGAGCAGTAAGAAAAGAACAAAAGGAAGAAAAGTAGGAAGGAATGAGGGTTAGAAGAAAAAAGGATCAGGAAGCTCTGAAAAATAAAGGAAGGAAAGAAAAAAAGAGTAATAAATGAGAAAAAAGAAAAATGGAAATAAGGAATAATGGAAGGGAAGATAAAGCTAAAAAGAAAGAAGAGGGGGCAGACGAATATAGGGGAAAAGAAAAGAAGAAAATTAATGAAGGAAAAAGGAAAGAAGGATGTAAATAAATTAGGAAGAAGGGGAGTAAGGATAGGTAGAAATACAAAGGCATAAAAGTAAGAAAAGAAAGAATGAAAGACAGAAGGGAGGCCAAAGCAAAATTAAAAGAAAGAAAAGGAGAGAAGGAGTGAGAGAAAGAATGGGCAATGGAAGAAGAGAAGGAATGAAGGGATGGTCGAAGAAAGGGAAAGGAAATGAAAGAAGATGGATATAATACAATATAAGGCTGCATAATATATTGCAGATACATCATTATTACAATGAGAGTAACTGGAGGGCAATGATTGTTGGCTGATAAACTCCAATGTGTGTGAAGCTGAATTTACATCTTAACGTAATATTTAGTCCTTTTCGACAGAGTCTCACAGTGGAAGATGCTCACACTGGACACAAATGATATTGCTCACAATGCTCAAGGTCACAGAGTGATGGAAGCACAGACGACAAAGACAGGAAACAAGAAAAGTATCATACATCACAAACCGTCATCACAACATTTACCAACATTTCTGCGAGATTTCCTAACAACAGAATGTCAGAACAGAATGAAGGCTAGAAAATACAGTTCACAAAACGCAGCGCACAGCATGTTGCTTTATGAAAGTTTGCATTTTTTACCCAGAGATCGTGTTCTGCGTAGTCGAATAGCAGCCACACTTTACGGTCAGCGTGCGACAGGAAAACCTTCTGCAGCGAGATCACGTTAGGGTGCTTCAGCTCCCGCAGCAGCTGCAGCACAAAAACCCAATCAGAGGAATATCTGAGCAACCTCGGGAAAGGTGCGTGACAATGACAGTAAGTTCTATGCTAATTATTTAAACGAACGACTGTGGAAAATGGTAGCTTAAAAACATACAGCAGACAACTAATGTTTTAATTTTCAATTGTTTTTGTTAATCACAGGTGATTATTTTGCTACAGCGGTGAAGAGTTGCGTGAGCCGCTCCTCACAGCCCGAAAGGAAAACCAGAAGCGACTCTTACTGCAATCTCTCTGCAGGCCGACATGGAGATACCGGTGCCTTCAATCTGCTTGAGGGCGTAGTCCTTATCGTCCTTCCTACAAACACAGAGAGAGAGAGAGAGGCAGAGCAGCATCAACACCAGGCCAGACCGCCGGCCCCCGAGAGGGACCCATACGCAAACAGAGATGAAGGCCGGGGCCGCCTGGCAGCAGCTGGCACGGGAACCGGGGAGAAGAGGCCAAGTTGCATTACCTCCAGATCTGTGTAATCAAGCTCACCTCTGAGACTTTAAACAATAAGAAGGGGAGAGGAAACAGGCTCTGCCTGGCAGCTAGTGCGGCACAAACAGAGCAGGAGGGCTTTCTCATACGTGAACGAATTGGTTAAAGCTCCCTGCCTCCCCCCAGGCCCCCCATCGGCCCAAATCCTCTCGTAAACCCAAACTCTGTGACTTTTCCAGAGTCGGTCTAAAAACAGCAGATTTACTTCATAAACAGCGGCAACTCCGACATCTTTAAACACTTTGAGCTTTATTTAGTGGTTCCTGTTGGTGCCAAAGTCCAGGCTGTGATAATGGCTCCTGCATGGAGCTCCTTCCAGCTACGGTCTGCTCAAAAGAAACTGATTGCAAACAGCAGGAGACATTTGGAAAATATGCGTGTAGATTTATTCTAGATTTCCCCCAGCAATTGGTGGGTTCAATTATAAAATGACTGAAAGGCAGAAAGTTGGAGCACAGACTTCAATTTGTTTTAATTGGTCTTACTGCACACTAAGTGGTGCATAGGAGGTGTGTAGTTATTTAGCCTCACACCGTCCCCACAGTGAGACATGTTGATGGCAGAATCATGCTGTGCGCTGGTTCTCTTGTGGCATTTAAATAACCGGGGTTTTTTTAGTAGATTTGAAGGTCAGCCACACTTTCCAGATTATAATTTGTTAGAAATGTTGACATTAAAATGACACAAAGCATCCACTTTATAATGCACCATTTTCAGTCAGTCAGTCACATAAAAAAAATAAAAAAAAACAATAAAGTTCACTAAACCGAAAGAGTAACACACAGCATAATGTCACAATATTTAGAAAGGCTCAAGAAGTGCAACTTGTGTTGACGTTCTGCCCATCTCAGGTTTAGTTTCTGTTGCAGATGTATGCAAATGTATTGCAAGTGTAAAATCATGGAGAAAACAAATCAGCTAATTAGCACAATATTTACATTTCCAGAGTCTTCCGAACTAAACACAAAGGAAGCCTCTGTTACAATATTGTCGGGTGGAATGCCGTATTGTGGTTTCTCACACACACAAAAATAGAAATAGCAACAACAACAACAAAAAAAAAAAGCCTGAACAGAAAGAGAAAAACCAAAGGGGTTTTCCAGTAAAACGATACCAAGGCTGAAAACGTTCACATAAACTGAAGCTGAGTTTTAGGGAATTTTGAACACCTGTTATAAATCTACCAGAGTTTTAGGCATACATTATGTATGAAATTATCATTCATGTAACTGGAGAGAAATGCGTGCATCTGCTAAAAACAATATTTTACTATATTAAGAGAGAAGCAGTTTTAGTGGCTTGTGACAAAATTGGATCCAAAAAAGAATGTTTCTTTGGATCATAAATGTTGCAGATTGTTGAATTATCCTAATGTTCCTCAAAAAAGGGATAATTCTGCACAACAAACAAATAAATCTACTGCTAAATTTAGCAGGTGTGTTTGTGTTACATGTTTGCTTGTGTCTAGCTATATTAACTAAAATAATCATCAGTGGTTATTGATATTATTGTCACTGCAGGAATCAATATTTCACTTTAGTAGAAATTGGGATAATTGACGCTTTTCTGTTTCAACTGAAAACAATAAGGTCATTTTAAACATGATTACTGTTTTGTGGGTCCATGGATGTTTATAGTGCGTTTTATTTTATTGTTGCATAACTTTGGCTGTGTGGGAACAATTTGGCCAGTCTGGGTAATCTGGACAAAATTTATCTATGCCTTTCCCCTTCCCTTTCAAGTACTCAATATACTTTTCTGAAATAAAGCAGTGTCTTGTTGACATGCTTTGTGCCGCTGAATCTAAATGATTTTCTAACCACAATATCAAGCATTTTAATTGTATTCTCTCAATTTCTGGGTGAGGAATAGTGACCAAAGTGCCATGTTTAACCGCTTTCCCTCTAGATGAAAACATTCTTTTATTGTAGAGTAAATCCACCAATTTGCAAATGTGGGATGGGAAATACAAAAAACAAACAAACAAACAAGAGAGAGAATTAACAGTCTTGCGAAAAAACAAAAACAAACAAAAAACAAAAAAGTGTAGTTGCAATTAAAAGAAAAAAAAAAAACTTCCTGGCAATATATGCATGTCTTCCCATGTATGTATTGAAAAGGGGAAACCAAAATGTTTATTTACAAACAATTTTGCACAAAAGAAAATTTTAGACTCTTTAGTGCCTATAGAGCCCACCCCCTAATTTGCATACGAAGAAAATATAAAAAAAAAACCTCTTTTATAAAATAAAATAGAGGAAACGCTTTAATCGCTAAAGCAGTTATTTCAGGGATAATTAAAAAAAATCTATACATATTTGTTAGACATGCTACGCACTAATGGTAATTAAATAAATACAATCTACATACATATATTTAGCAATCTTAGCTTCAGGTATTTTTCTGTGTAAAAGCAGAAAAATGAAGGGATCACCATAGGGCAACTTTTTTTAATACCGTGATATTTTTACTCAAGTAATCATTGTGTCAGAATCTCACACCAATTCATGTGCGGAGAAAATAACTGTAGTAACATAAATAGGTAAACGTCATCAGCCTATATGCACCTGCCAAATCCGACCAATGAGCGCCTTCACTGTCACAAATCAAATAATATCTATTATTAAAAACAAAAGCATGCCATACAAGAGAAAGGAGAGCCCCTGTCACAATATTAAGTCAGTTCACATATCTCCATATTGTCTGCATGGATATGCAGCAGTAAGCCTGGCTCTCTTGAAGGGGAGAGAAACGAGGAGTCATTTAAATGTATTTGGGAGAAGGAGGAAGGGAGGGGTGCTGGCTGCCTAGCTGGAGGCCTGCAGCTCATCAAACTCACCCATCTTTTCTCTTCGCCTTGTATACATGACCGTAGGTGCCCCTTCCCACTTTGCATCCTTCGTACTCAAACAGGTCCTCGACTCGCTCTCTTTCGCCGGTGAGCTTCACTTTAAAGTCATAGTCCATTTTCACCACTGTTTGGCCTGAAGTGTGAGCACTCCTTCCTTTATTAAAGCGTCGTTTTGGGAGGCAACTGTGCTCCTCCAACGAGCTCGGTTCGGTATTTCAGCTGGTTGCCTTCCCCAGCGTGGCCCTTTCTTCTTTTAACCCAGCTTCCACATCGAGCTGTCGGGGTAAATGTAATGTTCCGGCGAAGGGATGCGCGGTGAACGGAGTTGGTCCACGGAGAAGCGAGCCCGAATAAATGTTATTTTGTCTTGCTGCTGCGTTTCTCTCAGCCGGTATCTGCTCCAAAGAGACGCACTTCACTCGGTATCGACGGCGTATTCACGCACGGCAGTGTCGAAAAACGTCGTAAAAGACAGACCTTGCAGTTGTGGTGGCGTGAATTTTGGCTTTTCCTAGGGATCCGGATAATTTGGTCGGCTCTTTTTAGTTCTGAACGATTCTTCTTCTTTTCTTCACTTTCCTTTATTATGCTATTGCAATGTACTCATTTTTTTTCTTGTTTTATGTTTTCAACATGTAAAAGAGTTGCATTGAAATACATATTTCGTGAAAATCACAAAATATGTTTACCTTCAAATTAAATTAGAGAATTTCCTTTGTAAAACAAACAAACAAAAACATTAAGAAAAGTTATGGCATACTTTGTGCTGGACTTTCACATTAAACATAAAAAGTACAATGAAGATTGGGTACTTGTATACTTGAGGAATATTGTATCATTAGCATTTAGGAATAACACATGCTTTTATGATTAAGCAGTGTGTTTATGTACACATTATCTACGGCAAGAAGCCACTCTTGCCATAAATAAGAGTGGCTTATCTACAGCCACTCTTATGAAAAGTAGTCCTCTGATAATTTGTGCTTATAAAAACACAGCTCAATCAGTTTCTTACAGCTTCTCCATTGATTCTAACAAAATGCTTTTTGTTCAAATAATCACAAACATATTTCTAGCTGTATTAATTTTAACCTGCTATTTATTCTTAGATGGCACACACTGGAGCACGCAGAATCTGTTAATAGTACAGCTTGAATGTGAGTTCCAACAACACAATGGAAAAAAAAAATGTAAAAGGAGCTGGCATCTAAAATAGGCTCGGCCATGAATGACACATCATTATGCAGTAGAGAAAGAATATGGGAAAATGGACAGAGAAGCTCATACTTTTAAATGCCAAAAACAATTTTTATATTTTCACATTGTTGCATTGTAAATGCACCTCAAGCTATCAACAAAAAATCTAATTAGTTTTATTATTTATTACATATATTGAGTACATCTTATTTCCAGTAGTCATAGCGCTTATTTGAATTTTTTGGTAATGCTTTTTCCAGTCCTAACAATACATAGCAGTTATAGAGATATGTTTAAAAGATTCGGGATATTTCATAGTAATCGATATAAATGTAAATTTGACATTCAGTGGAAGACTAACATCTTTTTCAACAAAATCACCACTTTGAATATTGGTGGTGGCAGCAACATGCTGTGGGTAGGCTTTTTTCTTCAGTAGAAGCAGGGAAGGTGGTAGAATAGTTCAATTCAGCTACAGAACAGTCCTGTGGAAAAATACTGTCAAAGAAAAGAAAAAAAACAAACATGACAATAACATTTATAGATAGTACCAGACGGTGTATTTTTTCTCCAAAGTATATGTATTGTGATAATAAAAATACAGCTGGGTAATGAAGCATAGATTTCAAGTTCTGGATTTCATTTAATTCAATGTTTTTAAGAAGCATATTGGGGGAAAAAAACCCTGCTTCATTTGTATTTGGGAGGTTATAGAATAAATATGATCAGCTGACTTTACTAAACACTATTGTGGACAAGCAGCATTTAGCTGTTTTGGACAAATTCTGCAGCACTCTTACTTAAGGAGTTATAATATACGTGAGCTTGGGTCCAATGATCTTTCAAGCTATTAGAAGCTCATTGGAGGAATAAATTGTATTTTGAATGAATAAGAAATTATAGCAAAATCAAACAAATTTCCTCTATGAATGTATTTTTGATTTCACATATTCATTTTACCAGGCTATAAATTATGTTTTTCATGCCCTTTGATACTAAAGATTTAACACATATATTTTACAACTAGGCTCCTTTCTTTCAGACTGTTAAATCATACTTTTTCGATTTAGTACAAGTATATTCCACGCGAGTCTGGCTGATTTCAAAGAAAAATCTGTAAAGTAGCTTATTAGGTCAACATTAAATAGTGTTTTTTAATCTCTTAAAGATCCAATAAAATTTTTGATCTCATTATGTCGATGGAAAAAAATATTACAAGCAAATTTTGTATTATTTTCTCGCTTATTAGGAAACAAAAAGTGTGTTACGTTTCATAGGAACTAGCGAACGACTGACGTTGTTTTTCCCCGGATAGCATTAGAATTTGGACCACTGGTCCCATCTTGGTTTGAGAAAGGAGAGAGCTGAGAGAACCGTCCATATTACAGCTGCTTTGTCAGGTACTTTAATCGCTTAATTATCGCCGTCACCAGTTGCTGATGTATGATCTAAGCAAGTGCCAGGCTTCATATATGTTATCTGTTTCATAAAATTGTTTGTCATGAGCGTAATGTTGAGCTTTTGTGGCAGTTTGCTTGTGGTGTCGACTGATTGCTACTCACTGGCTATGCTAATACGCTAGGGCTCAGTTAACACCGAGGCGTTGCGCATTTAAATGACGCTTTGCCGGCTTGAAACATCTACAAAGGTAACTATTGCGCTTCGTCTGTAGCAGAATTTCATCACCAAGTGCAAACATGTTATTTAGTCTGAGTCAAAAGTGCTGAGGGGATTCTTTGTCTTTCCTTTGCTGCTCTGCGTTTACATGGAGGAAAACTCCGTTTAGCCTCCAATGACCCGCCTTTGCAGAGCACTGATTGGATGCCTGGGGTGTCACTCATGGAAACTGGGATGGTGATTGGTTGTTGGCTGTAACAACAACGCCAGTCTTTCTGCTGTATTAGCTGCTGTCTTCTTGGGTTTTCGGCAGATTTTACTGTAACCACAATAAGTTTTCCCATTTGAGAGATACGTCGTTATTATATTTGTTAATAAATCCATCCTCGATCCACTTGTCAGATTAGGATAGCTTTACTGCCCTTACCTTCAGGGTGTTGGCACGGACGTCCTAGCCTTACCCATCACATAATCCTAACCTTTTAATGCCGTATCGATGTTGTGGACTTCGCCTTTAGTAGAGCCTTGAAAGAGTGTTTCGGCTAAACAGTTGGGTTGCTTTACACCTAATCTAATTGATTGCATCACTTCTTCAGCAGATTATCAAGTCCTACAGAATCCTGTTAACCACCCATTTATTCAAATCAGGTGTGTGAACGCAGGGAAACACCTAAGGCTTGCAGCACAGTAGGATATGAGAAAGGTTGAGAAACATTGCTTTATACCAATGTAAATGCATAATTACTTGAACATGATGTTTGTTTATTTGACCACAGTAGATTGAAACAGCTTTTGGATTTTTATCCCTGTACATCACTCTGGAATATCACACTGATATCTGATATCACTGACCAGAGCAATTTCTGTTTTTGGTAGAAGAGTGTGTCTCAACATGGCATGGTTTCTCTCCATTGCTACCAGTTGGTGGGAGGGTGCTCCCACCAACAGTTTCAGGTGCTCAACAGTTTCAGTTGAGAGAGAAATGGATTTATAAACTGATAAAGTAAACCTTCCTCTATTGGGCCAGACAGTTTATGAAATGATTCCCAGACTGTTATATGTTGGTTGGCATCATTATTTAGGAATGTTTCTCAAACTATGATGCCAGGCCTCTATTCTACATTGAGGTATTCAACTTGAATACCTCAATATATTTTAATGTTGCCAAAAAAGAAAAAAAAAGAAAAAAAGAAATGCCACTGAAATGGGTAAGGGAGCAGCATCTTAGTTCCAACAAGACCAACATGAAAAATATTATGGAGTGCCAAACCAAACGTTACACGTGCTGTTTCCAAGGCAACACCATGAAACACAGAAGTGGAGGCATGTAGTACCTTGGGCTGGAATACCTGCTCACAGGTGCGAGATGTTTGTCCATTCCATACAACAGAGACATGAAGCAGTTCTCAGAGTGGTTGTACAACTAAATATTATGATTAATGATCTTTTGACTCGCACGATAAATGAGAATATGCAGGCTTTTCCGCAAAGTAATGGTACATTTTAAACGTTTTTTTTTCATAGTTTGCTTTCTGAGTAGAGTATACATGTTCCTAATGTACTTGCAACACACTATTATTTTGAAGAGAACTGTTTGTCCATTTGTGTAATGCTGCGATTCCATGTGTGAATGAGAGTCAAACCCATCTGCCCTTGCAGCATTTTTGGTGGTGATGGACCCTCCTGGTGGGGGAAGTGAACGGCGGAGGCAGGCTGAGCGTCTTCGACGGGAGGAGGCATACTACAACTTTATTAATGAACTGAGTGAAGAAGAGTACCGCCTGATGAGAGATGGCAATCTGCTGGGCACTCCTGGTAGGATACACTTTGATTAACTCTTAATGGACTAAGTATGTTTATTCTAACCCCCAACTCTTTACCCAAGTGGTCAAGAGGTTTTTGGTTCTCAAAATGTTAAATCTTGGCAAAAGGTGTTGAATGTACGAATAATTTAGCAAATAAAGACCCAAAATGAAATCAAGTAGAATTGCTTGAGAATTTTTGACACTTGTGGCATTCCGACATATTAGATTCTGTATAATTTATGCTGTAATAGCCTTCATGTTCATACCTACCATTTTTTATAGGGGAGGTGACTGCAGAGGAGCTCCGTCAGCGCCTGGATGGAGCCAAAGAGCGGGTGTCATCTCAACCCCACGCTGAGCAGCGATTGCAGACTGCTGATTCTGGAGAACAGCAGAGCAGTAGCAGCGCAGGAGAGGAGAGAGGGGCTGGAGGAAGAGGAGGGGCAGGTAAGAAGGGGGGAAGGGATTCTATCAAGCCAAAATTTGGCTTGTGCACAATAGAATATTTGTTGCGGTTGTAACTTTGGCAAGTCAATTCCACATTTTTGGAGGCAGTTGATTGGATCTTATTTAACTTTCCCACGATCTTAGTGCGACGCTCAGGGAGCGGTGGAGTGGGGGGTTTCCACTCTCAGACTGTCTTTTCTTTAAACGGCGTACGCGGGGTCAGTGTGACCCTGCCGATCTACGCACAGTAAGAAATTCATGGGGTCTTGAAGACCCCATGAGTTATCTAGACCCCATGAGTCCAGATGGGGTCTAGACTCATGGGGTCTTGATCCCATCTGCACAAGGGTTAAGAGCATCAATGTATAGGGGCTTAAATCGAAAAATGGGTCATACTTTTCGGGGCTTTTCTTTATTTTGTATTTTTTTTCAGAATTATACACTTGATGTTGGTTTGCCACATAAAATCCCAATAAAAGATGTCGAATGCTAGGCTGCACTGTGTGGCTTTAAAGAAATAGACCCAGAACATTGTAGCTCAGATTAAATCAGAAAAATACAGTTTATTCATTCACCTGACATCATAAGTAATTGTTTTATGTGTATACACTGTTATTGACACAGCATCTTCTTTAGTTTGTTGCATATTAACTTACTAAGTCTGGCTTGCATTATTTTACTTATAGGGACTACAGAAGCTGGAGCAGATTCTTCTAATGGAGATTCGTTACTGGAGTGGCTGAACACGTTCAGGCGCACCGGTAACGCGACTCGAAGCGGCCAGAGTGGGAACCAGACATGGAGGGCTGTCAGCCGGACCAATCCCAACAGCGGGGAGTTTCGTTTCAGCCTCGAGATCAACATCAACCACGATCAGCCCGAGCCGGGAGAGCATATTGAAACTGTGAACTCTGTGGATGCCCCAGAACTCCCGGTGACTCCTCTCAACACCTCCGCCCGCACTGCTTCCCCCCTCTCCAGCTCTCGGCCTTCAGCCACTCCGAGGCCTGCGCCTTACCCCTCCCCACGCCCGGCCATAAGAAGGATCGAGACCCGGCGCACACGCAGCAGTACCACCGCTCTGTCTGTGAGCTCCGCCACGCTTCCTCCTGCAGAGATAGTCCCAGCCACCAACCAGAGGCGGGCTTCTACTTTGCACTCATCAGCACCTTCTCCTACTGTCCCTAGCCCTCCCGTTGATCAAAGCGCACCATCGCAGCATCATGTCCTGAATGTAGAGGCAGAGCACAGGCGTAATGAAGTGCCTGCTGCTCTAGACTGTCCTCGGGTGTCGCCACAGGGCGACTCTCAACCCCAAGCTGCGGGACATGAATCACGCAGCAGCAGGACTCGATCACGTGGCCGAGCGCGCAGAGCTGCGGCAGGGGGCGGAGTTGCTTCTCGTGCATCGAGGAGAAGTCGATCCCCTTTGAACAGAACACCTAGTGTCAGCACCCTCCCACCAACTGGTAGCAGCCCAAATGGGTCTATGATCCAAACCGGTGAGCCGAGCGGTGTCACGACCTCTGTATCCATGGAGACCGGGGGAATTGTGTCCGAACCCGACGCTGTGCTGGAGTCCGCCGTGGAAACGGTAGAGCGTGCAAGCGAGTCGCCCGCAGCGGGCGCAGGAAGCTCGGCGGTCAGACGCCATCCAACAATCATGCTGGACTTGCAGGTGAGGAGGATCCGGCCCGGCGAGAACAGGGACCGGGACAGCATCGCGAGCAGAACTCGATCCCGCGCACGGGTCGCCGAGAACACGGTCACGTTCGAAAGCGACAGCGGCGGGTTCCGACGCACCATCTCCCGCTCGGAGCGAGCCGGGATCCGCACCTACGTCAGCACCATCCGGATTCCGTTGAGGCGCATCAGCGAGACTGGCCTCGGAGAACCCAACTCCACCGCCCTGCGCTCCATCTTGCGTCAGATTATGACTGGATTTGGGGAACTCAGCTCGCTCATGGAGACGGAGGCGAGTTCGGAAAGCGTCGCGCCCAGCCATGCTGACGTTGGCGCCACAAATAGCAGCAGCAGTCGTTTACATTTAAATGAGAATGAGCCTGGCCAGGTTGGGACAGATGAGGCCGTTCCAGGGCTGGAGGGCCAGGTGAGGAGCGAGGATGAGCAGATTGGGCAGGCCAGATTCGGAGGCGGAGTAGTTAGCTCCGTAGACGGACGGGCAAACAGCCGAGACACCAACAACTTGGTTGAAAACGGCACCCTGCCCATCCTGAGGTTGGCACACTTCTTTTTACTCAACGACGACGAAGACGACGAGCATCCCCGAGGCCTGACCAAAGAGCAGATCGACAATCTATCCACGCGTACATACGGTCAGGCCAGCCTCGAAGGCGAGATGGGTCGCGCCTGCAGCGTGTGCATCAACGAATACACTCAAGGCAACAAGCTGAGGCGCTTGCCCTGCTCCCATGAGTTCCACGTTCACTGCATCGACCGCTGGCTCTCCGAAAACAACACCTGCCCCATCTGCAGGCAGCCAATCCTCGCAGCGCATCACGACTGACCCCACCCTCTGCTGCTTACGGCTGGCTGAGACTGAGCAAACCCAAGTGGGCTTAGCGTGTACATATCGCTTTCACCGCTTAGTTTCTTTGAAGACATCCGTTGAGTTTAAAAAAAAAAAAGGTGGAACCAAAAGTGTGCAAAACAGGAAAGAAACTATAAATCCAGAGAATTAAAAAAAGAAACTTTATTTTTTTAGATGCTACGTTTTGAGCAAGTCATTTAGCTCCTCCTGTGTCCTTAGTTGCTACTTGTTTCATCGGGCTTCAGAAGTCTGTCAGTAAACGGCTTTTATGCTTTAGGAGCTCCTGTAGCGACTGTTGAATAGTCTGACTCTAACACTTTTATGTCTCACATGCGTGACCTTCTTTTTTCCTTTTTTTTTATTTTTATAACTGACCATACAACACACTTGTCGGTTTGGTTTAATCAGTATGAGCTGTAAATAGGGCTGCACTGCTTATCAGGTTCTTGAAGAGATACAAGGCTAACATCCCAACTGCTCAGAATGGAAGAAGGACATTTGTTTTTGTTTTATTGTTGTTTTTGTTTTCTATTTTAAAGCCTAAAAAGTCCATTTTAAAGTTTCTTAAAATATGTGAAATTTGAGAGGGTTAAACAAGTTTTGTATTCACTTTGGAAATACATTCATTCTGTGCTTGTATTAATTTAAGCCCTACAGTTAAAATGCAATACAGAGATCCAGCAGTCATCCATTAAAAGCAGTCACTTTGAATTAAAACCGTTTAAAGATTTGTCGCCACAGTTCCAGTAAAACAGGCTCTTTTGATAATCAGGGATTCGGACTGGTCCGCATACGTTGTGCAATATTGAGAGAGGAAAAATATTGACTTGTTGGACATTAACTTTGTTGTCTCTCGTTGTCTTTTCCACTCCAAGACAAACTCTTCAATCAGTGTCTTCATTGTTTCTGTTGCCAGTCCACATACAGAGAACAGACTGGGAAGATGTGGAAATAAGATTATTCTGCAGTGTGTACAGTTTGTCCAGCTAACTCAAAATTCCTCATATAGCATCTGACTTGGTGTGTAACCTGATGTATTTTTTTTAATCTATTTTTTTTCCCCATTACATGCACAGAATAGCCTTTTTGTGTAAAAGAAATGGATTAAGAGCTAACCCACCCAGTACATTTGTTTCTGTCACTTTATACATAACAGCTGCAGTACACACCAGTTAACTGCATCTCTGCAGTTTCTGTGTCCCTAACTAAACTGCAGGATTGTTGCAGTACCGTGTGTAGGAATGTGTGGAAGAGTGTATGGTTTGTTTGCCTGTGTGTTTGTGTGTATAAAAAAAAGGCCTGGTGTCTGTTCGAAGCTGGTTCTATAAGAACTCTTCTATTCAATGTGTGGCCACGTAGTAGGGTTGGTGTGGGCAAAGGGTTCAGAAGTGAATATTTATTCTGTTCCTATTTAATATGATGGAAAAATCAGCCTTTGGAATATGAACTGATATATTTTGCTTTGTCATGAGAGTAAATAAAATGGCTATGATGAATATAGTATGAAAAAGAAATCGGACACTGGTTGTCTTCTCTCCTTCAAAATGCTTTGTTAGGGTACTCGCACAAGTGTTGGTACCCCTTGAACTTATTTTCACTTTGGAACTGAAAACGTAATTGTGTTTTTGTGATAGACCAACACACAGCCGTGTCTTAATTGTTCAATTTTTTTCTTTAGAAATAAAAATCCAAGAAGTGTATGAGAAACTTTAAGCCTTTAAATATGTGCTGAAGTTGGAGTAGGAGCTTCTTAAAGAGACAGAGACCCAATTTAAAACCATCAAAATGCAAAGTATTTTTTTAAGTCAGTTAAGAATTTTTTTTATAACTGAAGGTAACAGTTACTTGATTGTGCTATAAAATGACACCCATCCTTTTAAGACATGTATGCTTTGATTAAACCGTTCTATTGTAGCTCTGACTGCATGTTGAGGGTGATTGTCTCTTGGAAGGTGAGCCTCCATGCCAGTCTCAAGTGTCTGTTCAGTTCAATTAGAAAATAAATTATAATCTTAAAGGAAAATGAAATGTAAATCAAAATATCCTAGCTTCTTCAAAGAGCGGTTGTCGATGCTGATTGCTGTATGCAGAAAGGATCTTTTTAGATCAACTCAAACGGGAACCTTATTAGTTTTGTGATTTATTTTGAAAGAATCCACCGGATGCGGCGCGACATTACATATGTGAAATGAGCAAATGAACGCTGTTCGGATCTGCCCCCTTCATCGTAGCCTCCGCGGTTCAGCAGCAGCAGCGAAGCGATGATCGCCCAGCAGCTCCAGCAGCAGGAGGATCAGCGGCAGGTGAGGCGGACTCTGCCCGGTCCCGGAGCGGCTCTCCTCGGCTCTGTCGGTGAGCCGTGAGCATGTTACCGCTCCGGCCTCCTCCTCGTCCTGGTCCCTGTCACACCGATTGTCATTGTCCCATAGCAAGATGTATTTCAACCGGAGAGGCAAGAAGATCCACAGCGAGGGAGGTGAGTTAAATAACCCAGTTCACCTATTTTAAATGGCTGACCAATCAGGGTTCATCCCGCCGCTCACACTGCGACCTGTCATTGTAAAGTGCTTATCTCATTAGATCAGGCCTGTCACTGCCGGGCATTCAGCGGCCTGTCCCGTCCTGTTTGGACTCGGGTGGTTTTGGTATGTGCCTGGCATAATAACTCCGGACTGCGGCATGCACATGGGGATGACTTGCAGTATCCCAAAATCCCTTTTATTAATTTTTTAGCCTCCGGATGGGAATTCAAGGGCAACTAGTCTGCAGGTGATGGATTTATTGTGTAACCCTGATATTTTTCATCAAGGGAATCGCTAATGATGCTATAACACCGTCCAAAACTTTGGGATAAAAATATCTAGAGTGGTAACCTCATCGCTCATTCAGGTACTGAATTAACTGATTCACGACATAATTACGGTATTACATAAATCTGTAGCATTGGATTATTGCATTCCACCCACTTGGATGCATGAATGGACTCTTATTTTTAGAGCGCCTCATAGTAAAATATCTGTACATCGCCTGGGCCAGACAGTCCAGGCCAAGCACCTGCAGCACCAATCCAATAAAACCCGATTTAAAAACCACGTGACCGTCCGAGGAGCTCACCGAGCTGCCCCGCCAGGCCATCATCTACAGGTGCATCCCAATAAATCTGATCGAAAAGTTAATTTATTTCTCTTGTCAAATAAAAAAAAAGCATTTTAAGAATAATAACGTTAATGAAACCCCCCAAAATTCAGTTTACAGTATGTGAAAATTACATAAGGCCAGTACATTTGTAACGCATGTATGCTTTTTTGCCTTTCACAATAATTAGAGAAAAAAAAAAAACAAGAGGAAGGTTTAAGTAACAAAAGCTAATTGCTGAAAAGGCTGACTGTTTACAAAGTGTAGTAGAAAAGCATATTTGTAGAAAGTTTAGTGGAAGGAAAAAGTGTGTTGGAAAAACACAAGTAACGGGGAATAATCACTGCTTTGAGAGTACTGTGAAGTAACTGCCATTCAAGAATTTGTGGGAGATTTACAAGGTGTGTTCTGCGGCTGGAGTCAACACACGCAGGCATACGGAGGACATGAGGAGCAGCTGTGGGTTTGATTCCAACTTCCTTCACTTAAGTTGCCTCATGATCTGTGTGTGTGAGTATGTGGATGTTGTGTTTGTGTGTGACTGGGCCAATATGACTCAGTGTAAAATAGCTGTAAGTGGTATTTGTGATGAAAAAAAGCTCAATATAAGTACAGTACACCTATTTTCAAATATTTCTGTATCAGACAATAAAAACCATTATTGTGCTTTGCTACTGGAAAGTATTATCTGAATATGATATTGGTGGACTGTATGTCGCCTGAATCTTATTTACATTGGTTTTCTAGAGCTGGCCAAAGCCTTCACTTGTAGTCTCCCAAACCATCAGGACAGCCCCAAAGGAATCTTCATTTTATATTTATACATTGAGAATGATATGTAGCAGTTTAATATTTTTTTTTTGTTTGTCACTTCTATTTCAACCAATGTGGTTGACAAAAGTTATCTCAATGAATAATTAATAGTTAATAGTTGTCTGTGTTTGCCTCTCGGCTGAAAAACAGATAAATTTGCTTCTTTCTTTATCCCCTAAAAACATCTGTATTAAAATACTGGCAACTGGGCAGATTGAACTGTTTTGTTACTGAAAATGTTCTATGCAAAAAATAAACTTGACTTAATGGGCTTAACAAGAAGAGGGCCTCCTCCTGTTAAAACTCTACAAAAGGCACAAACTTGGGCCAGCTCTGTTCACTTTGAATAAGGTCTATTAGCTTAAAATATGTAGTTATTTTTTTATTACTTAAAGTAATTATGCTTTGGAGTTTAGAGTTTAGAACTTAAGGACTGAGTACATTGGATATAATTCACCTCGATCTCAATCTTGTTCTTTGGAAGAATTGAAATTTTTGCTGACGTTAACAGTTTTCTGCATTTTGTCTTCTGGGGTTTAAAACAGGTCTGGCTACTTTTAAAATGTAATCTATTAACAACAAAACACTTGATTTTGTAATAAAAATCACATTTGTAAACAATTCTAATGCTCTTGGGAGCCCCCTGCTGGTTTGGGAGTCCTAAACAGGTGCTGCCTTTACTACAGCCTTGCCATTTTTGGTTAAATGATCAGTTTAAGCTCCAATAGGATCATGCCAAGAAACAATCAGGTTAATTTACATAAATGTCCTTTTAAAGATCTGCTGCTTTTTCCCCCATAAGTATATTATCTTTTTCCTCAAGAAAAGCTGGAGATGAGAAAGAGGTATTCATATATGAGGCTGCAGCAGATGATTTTATGTGTGACAAAGGGTTATTTAAATGGATTGATCTACCAAAGAAGAATATTTGTCCCATTTTGGTGTTTTAAATAGCACATAGTGTCAGGGGTCTTTGTTTTTATGAGTGGCTGTATTGTTCCTGAAGCCTCCAGAAATAAAAAGCAGGGCAGATTGTGAGTGTGTCATCTGGGCCATGAGGACTTTAGGCGGAAGTTTTCTGGATCTTCTGAGTCTTAAAAGGTACATTTTTATAAACTAATTATTGCCCTGTGACTAATGTGAAACCAGAATTTTTTGTTTAAAAAACAAGCTTCCTAATACATCTTTATTTTAAAATGAATGTTGTAGGTCTAACACAAGATTAATGTTTCTACTACATAATCTAAATCCTATCTCCTCAAATAATATTTTAGTTAAACCTACTTTAAAAGTAATTTATGTTTATACATTTGCAGATATAATTTACTTTACTGCCATGCAGGTATAGCATAGAGTAATCACGTTTTAGGACATCAATGCGACATGTGAGAAGCACTCCAGCACAGTATGCTCTTCACTTTGCCTTTACTTTAATCTCTTGGAACCTGATCTCTTGGTAATTTGCTCCAATTAGTGAGCTGCTACAGGCGATGACGTCCACTGTCAGCCTGTCATATTTGCTCACAATATTCACAAACAGATCGTATTACTTTTAAAGTTTATAGATATCTAAAATAGGTCCTAAGAAAATACAACTGATAAAATTGTTCCTGCTTGATAAATTTGAATGTGTATAGCTGTACAATGGGATGCCGTTTGTAGTTACACCGTAAAAATAATTAACAGCATTAATTTGGTTTATTTAGCTATTTTAAGAGCGGCTAGAATTCCTGTTTGTTCACTCATAAAACAAAATTATTTATATAACAATTATTCAATATATTCTTTGTGTATTATCTATTTATAGCCGCTCTAAAGTAACTAAAAAGTGAATAGATTATGAACCGGAAGTGTTCGGACTAGACCGCAGTGGCGGATGTTTATGAAGAAACTGTAGTTCCATAAGTAAAGGTCTGCATGGCAATTAAAACGGCACATTCTATGTTTTTAACTGACACGGTGGAAATGTCGAAAAGAAAAAGAATCGATGACAAAGAAAACGTAACTTCGGTGACAAATGCAACCACTCAACAGTGGGGTAATAGAGGCGAGCAAACCCAACTTTTCTTTTGATATTCCACTTCCGCTTAACGGCACGCTAATTTGCATATCAGCTAAATATTTAGCTTGGATCTAAATATTTTGTTACGAGCTAAATATTTAGGTAGCAACCAAAATAGCGAGCAAGCTAAATATTTAGTCCGAAAATTAAATGTTAATTATTTTGGAATTAAATGTTTAGTTAGAAAGCTAAAAATGTTAGCTTTAACTTGAATATTTATTTGGGAACCAAATATTTAGTTTGCAAACTAAAATTTAGCTCCAAATTAATTATTTAGCTTGGAACTCTGACATTTATAAGTGTATGAATAACATGGTCAAAATATGACTGAATAATGAACACATTTTTTTTTTCTTTTTTAATGATGGGGCTAAATAAAGCAAATTATTGCTGTGAATTTTTTGCTGTGTAACTTTACAAACGGTGCCCCATACAAAGGGCCCCATTTTGTACCTCTGTTTGTGTATGTGAGTCGTGCATATCGGCGAAACCGTCAACAGCGCATCTGTTTTGGAAAGATAATGACTGGTCGTCATGGCTGCCTTGATGGCTGTAGATCCCGTTTGGGAGATACAGCGGTAGTAGAAACTAAAATGAAGTGTTTCTACTGGTAGGCCACAAGGGGGCACTCGTGCACAAGCCAGAAGAAATTTATCTGAGCAGCTTCCACTTGAAGACATGGAACCTCATGTCATTGTAAATTTGAAATGCAGACTCTGTTTTCAGAAACGCTGTGCGCGTGTAATGACTTGTTGTCCTGTGTGTGTTGTTTTCTTCTCCTGCGGCCTCTTATGGCGCCCACAGAGCAGTTAGTGTTGACCACCATTAGGCAGGAGGCTTCTGAACTTCAGGACCAAGACCAGGGCGCCAACGCTACCATGCGTGCTTGCCTCGCAGACAGGTTTGACAAAAGTGAGTTTACTAAAAAACAACCTGGATGATGAGAAACCCAAGTTGCATGTGCAGCTAGGGGCAGGTGTTTCCCCAGCCTCTGACCCTGATGAGCTACAAATGGGATTTTTTAAAAAATACTTTATTTTTGATCTGCTACGGAGTTCGTCTGGTGACATTGGAGTGAAAAAAAGCAGCCAAATGAAGTGTCTCTTGCTAAGAATTATTCCATGCCTAACTGCAAGTGTTTGAAGAAGTGATTATAATTCATTCCCAGATTGAAATGAAATGAGGTCATGTTTGTTCATAATTAATAATAATTCATGATAATTAATAATAATTCATGATAATAATTAATGTTATTATTAAGTGTTCCCACAAATTAAACAAAGTGTTCCCAGGAGTTAAGTCATGCCCATGAATGAAGCAAGAAGTTACTAAACCCTGCCCAGGAGTTTTGAAAATGTGCCCACAAGTTAAGTCATGGCCACAAGCTGTTAAGTCATGGTCAAAACTTTTTTTTTTCTTCTCCCACTTCACCTGACGGGCTCTGTAATTTGCAGCTGAAAAGAAAAGCAACATTGCTCTGGATCTTGAGTAACTGTATCTCCTTGGGGCCTGAAGTGATAAAGAGTTGAATGCTGCACAGCACTTCACTCTCACTGCATGAGCTTGTAGCCAGTAGAAAGCACTTCGAACATTAGTGGAGAAAATGGATAAATAGAGGTAAAATAAAAATGTTAGCACATGCATGCCGTAGAAATCAGTACATGCATGCATGTATTACCGCGGCATGCATGAACAGAAGGAAGTACATAAAAAGTGCTGCCTGCATGTGGTGCAGAGAAGCGCAGAGGAGTAGATGCATGATGGGCTATTTTATATCCTCTTGCATAAAAACGTGCACTCTCTCGTCTCTGTGTAAATACATCTGTGGAGTGGAAGTGGTTATCTGAAGGTGTGTAGACACGCAGAGTGGTAAAAGTACTCAGCCCTGGCAACCTTTTCTCATTTGGTCATTTTACAGCCATAAGCTTCAATTTATTTTATGAATTAGGATAGTGCATAATTGTGAAGCAGAAGGAAAATGTTGTGTGCAATAATGACCAGTTGTCTAATGTAGTGCAGATGTGGCAGTGGCACCATCAGGCCGTGGGGATGGTTTTCATGAGTTGGTGGGCAGCTATTGTGCAAATCAACATGGCCAAAAAAAGTGAATTCTCCAGAGATTTGGAGCTGTAAACTTCATCAAATGATGACCCCCAAACAGTTACTTGAGGGGGGCAAATACAAATGCATGCCATACTTTTCTTTACATTTATTTCTTTCTTAAATAGAAAATGAAAATCCTATATCCCATATTCTTCACAGTTATCAGCTACCTTGTGTTGGTCCATCACATAAAGCTCGTGCTTGTAACATGACAAACGTTAATAAGATCAAGGGGTGTGAATACGTTTGCAAGGCAATCTACCTGGACACGCTCAACTTATGTTGCTGGTGCGTGTCGCACCTGTAGGATTACCAGGTTATGGATTAACAGCAGGTGAAGTTGCAGAGCAGACACAGAAAGGATTATCATGCTCGCTCACTTCATCGCTAAGAGGCTTTCTTCCCTTTGCTTCCTACTTCGGTACGGTGGCAAATGGACCCACGGGGGCCGATGGCAACCATGTTAGCAAGGAGCTGGAAATAGGACTCAAGGCGCCGGGGCCACAATGGGACATAAGGGTCGCCCAGGCAGACGGAGCTCTGTAGGTAATGTTTTCCTGTGCAGAACTGTACGGAGGCGTATTGTTGACACTTTGATGGCAGATAGGGACGTCTTGTTTGATTTAATGCATAAGATTATAACATATTGTGCATTGCGATCACAGAAGAGCACATTACTAGTGATGAAAAATGCCCAGATGAAATGTTTTTGGTGTTTTCCAAGCTGGCCAAGCTAAACTGAATGTGATATGTTGATTATGTAATGATCGTGACAGGCCTAGAGGATGGGACTTCTTCAGTGTTCAGCCTGAGCAGACTTCAGTGAGGCTTGCCGCTGTCTTTGGATTAAAAACAACTCTCATGTTAACAGACAATGACTCCGCAAGACTTTTTTTCTGCTAAATTTGCCAGTCTTGCTGTGAAATAGGTATGCATGCATCCATGTGGAAGCTAATTCTCTTTGAAGTTTTTTTTTTTTTTTTTTCCCCAGATAATAAAAACAGGAACTCAGCCAGAATCCTATCCTCAGTGTGGCATGTGTGGTGGCAGAGCTTGAACATCTGGGGATAGTATCAGCAGCCCTGCCATAGCTGTCGTTATGATTAGCAGCTAATGTCTTCCGGCTCATTTCTTCTCTGGACTGCATCATTGGATTAAGTGTTTAACTGTCTGTGAAGTGGCTTTTTTTTTTTTGCCATTTAAAATATAGCTCAGATGTGAGATGGTTTGGTTGTGGCTGTTGGGAGTGATAGCACAAGTGCAGCAGCATCACGGTAGTGCCCTGCATTCAATATGCTGTGCCATACTGGAAAATGTAGATGAATTATGCAGTCTCCGTGCATGTATTATTCAGCGATCCAGGCTGCTTTTTAATGGTGAAATTTTGGCAACAACCCAAGTTAAAGGACACGTGAGAACTCTAGAGTTTGTAAAAATTTGAAGTCTTTTTTTTTTTCATGTGCTTAAGTTATTTGTCTGCATTTCTGGATTACATTGCAGTCTTTTTGCCTCAATCTGAGGTGCCGTTTGTATGAAACAGACATTAGAAAGTGTATAGTACTCAGAAGTTCTTTATTGAGTTATCAAACAAGCTTGTTTCCAAATAATTTAGTTTAAGACTGCTGAACTAAATGGGTAGCTGGCAGGATCTTACTCGCTGGGTATGAGATCAGAGTGTTGAGTGGGGATCAGGCTAGTCTTTCCTGCGCCGGCTGCAGGTTATCAGACCTGAGGTTCCTAATTTGGCTGCCTCAGGTGCGTCGCGTGTAATTGACCTGGGCTGTGCTTTGTTGGAGTTTGCTGCTGACTCATCGGCAGCGCATCAGTGCAGCTACAGAGGCATCTGCGGCCTCCACTCCATCCGCGATGAGTAGTGGGAGCATTGATCTCCACTGAAATGAGCTATAGGCGTGGCGCGGAGAGAGTCTTTATTGATCTTTTCTGGAAAGGTGGAATCCATCGGGGATAGAAAATGAAGGATAGTGTATTTACAATTTCCACAGGATTCTTGAAAGACAATGCTGTAACTTGATCACATCAATACAATGGCCTTTTTCTATACTTTTATCCTCATGTTTACTGTAATCAGTTGAATTGCCTGCTGCTATGCCGGCTGCCTTAAGAGTTGTTTACAGCACAGTGTGCTGAGGTGCGATTATGACTCACGTCTCAGTTTGTGTATCTCTCATTAGGTCATGTGAAAAGATATAGGAAAAGGCAGAGAGGCTGTCAATTATCAATTCGCTTTAACAGACTTTGACCCTTGCTCTTTGCCTCAAACTGGTTCCCTGTGTGATGGCAGAGAATAAATGCTGCATGTACAACACCCTCTATAGTTATTGGCACACCTAGTAAAGATGTGTTTACCAAAGATTTCTACTTTTAAAAGGTGATCAAAACGTATTAAAATTTTTATTTAATAATCCATTGCTTTTTCCCCCCCTGGGGTATAAACTTGATGTGACAAAGAGGTTCATTTGTCTTCCATTCATTTCAAAAATACCTTATTTTCTCAAGGAGAAAATAACTCGTATCGCGTAAGTATCTTTGAAGAGTTGTTACGTATGATGCGTGGTAATAGTTTTGCAGCTTATCTGAAGAGGCTTCTGATTTAAGACTGTTGCTGTGTGACAGTCTCATGATTGTCATGACACACTAACAGCTCAATTTCTGGACAGCAAAGGTAATATTCCACATTGAGGCTGGACAAGAACCCAAGTCTACAACGCCCCCCTGCAGAGCGAGGAGGATAGAAGGGGAGTTAAAAAAATGATTCAAAGCTCACTGAGCTGTAGCAAAAAGGGGGAATGTCAGGCTTGCCAAGCCCTTTTAGAAACCCTTTCTGGCAGTGGAGGGCGTTGTTTTAATTCTAAAAATGTCAAGATGATGTGTTTTGTCCATTCAAAATAATTATATTATTTAACTATTTTAGTTCAAAGAATTTGCTTGTTGTGCATTTAACATTAATACCTCTAGAACTTTTTCATATTTTGTCGTTTTGCGAACACAAACTGCAATGTGTTTTATTGACATTTAAAGTGACAGGCAAATGCAAAGTACGCAAGGTAGAGTCTGTAATAATCAGTTTTCAGGTTTTGGGAGAAACACTAAAGGATGCTTCTCCCAACATTTCCACCTTACCTAGACTTTATTATTTGACTAGAGCAGCTTCTTCTGCATGTTTGTTGTGTCCCCTTATGACTTACGGCAAACTTTTACAGCTCTTGACTTTTCCCCATGCCGGCCAGCAAAGTGAAGTGCAGAAATCCTTCCTTCCACTTCATAATCATGCACTATTTTTGTTGCTCAATCACATAAAATCCCAATCAAACACATCAAGTTTAAGGTTTCTGGATGGTGTTCGGTAAAACACGGAAAAAGTCCTAGGTGCATGATTTCCTTTACAAAACTTACTATCGCAGCCAGATGATTAATCTATGCACTTACATCTGTGCACTGTTTTTTTTTAACTATTTCTCTTCATGCCCAGAATATCCTGCTTGAGTGAAATCGAAGGACTTAATCCAGTTTTGGTTATCGATGATGGGACAGACTAATGCATCTCCTGTTGCACTGCAGCGGTGCAGAAATGGCACTTCAGGACTTTGGAAATTCAATAAGCAGAACCCTGCCACGGCTTATTCTTTTTTGAATTATTCATGCAATTAGCCTGTTGACGGTTTCACTCACAGACTTTCCTACAGACATGATCCTATAACAAACAACAGGAGAATCTGATCCCATGATTATAAATAGACTCTATTTTAAAGATGGGAACAGTTTGAGGAACGGTGTCCTGCAGGAAGTAGCAGTGGCATCAAAGTAAAGAGAAAGCGACATGAAGTGATCTCTGATGGATGGTTTCTGACTGCCGCATGTCATTTGACCCCATCTGTGCCCAACCACACAACCTTAAGGCGATGCGAAGCTTCTGGCCCTTTAAAAGCTGAGCCCCGCAGCTCTGAAGGAGCTCCATATGGCTTCCCCGCTTCATTTGTGAGCAGCCGGGGCCGTCGTGTTGGAGGGAGGAGCTCGCCTCAAACGCACCAGATAAAGCCCGTACAGCGTCCGAGCGTGGAGGCGCATACTTCGCTATATCTCACCGGCAGCTTCAGGTTCAGCCGAGCCGAAAGAGGAGCGCGGGGAGGCGGGTAAAGCTGAAACGGCTGCCCTCGCCAGTGCACGCCCGCCGTTGTTCCAGCAGCGGAGTGAACTGTAGCTTCCAGACCCGGTTGCTGCTGTCGCCTGCGTCTTCGCAGAAACGCACGGGCTCCCGTGTTTTATGGGAATAAAATCCACGAAGCTGAAGCGCATGCGGGGGTGAATGAGCGGAGATCACGACGCTTCGAGATGACAAAGCCAGGCGGGCGGGGAGGAGAGGAAGAAGAAGAAGGAGCGGGTGGGATCCCCCTCTTCCTCCTCTGTCACTTTTCTGGATTTTCTCTGTCTACATGTGCGCTCAGTGTCCACATGAGCAGCTGATAAAAAGCAGACTAACCCGCAGTGTTTGTTCGCCTCGCCTTTGTGCATCACTCAGCATATCCATTATTACAAGCGGGGGGTCCCCGTGGGCGTTGGAACACGCGCGCGCGCGCGCGCACGGACATGAAAGACAATTACAGAGGGACGGGAAACGTCACCGAATCGACCCGAACCGCTTCAGCAGACCTCAGCACACAGTAGCCGTCCTCTGGTTGTAATTGGTCGCTGTTGATCTGTACAAACCACGTCTCCACGTCTATATGTGTGTGTGTGTGTGTCTCTCCCACCCTTCCCCTGTCTCTGTCTCTCCATCTCCCACTCGGACTCACTCAGCCTCACCTCTCTCCCATCAATCCAACGGCGCAGGACCCTCTGGCTCGTCCGCCGGGTACCGCAAGGCGGATGACGAGATGTCCGGGACCACTTCCCAGGCGGATCCCGTCGACGCCACTGCGCGGACTGTGATCCTCAACCGGACCCAAAGCACCAAGTTCTGCGACAACCACGTGAGGTAGGCTTAAGACTTAACTGCTTTGATGCTTGATTTCTGCTCTGGCATGTATTCATTATCAACGTTATTTAAGTTGGGAAGTTCTTTAAAGTCTTCAAAAATCAACATTTGTAACACAAACCCGTATTATAACGGCACTGGAAACAAACAATTGTTTGAATTTAATCAGTAAAACTGATCTGACAGTTTTATTAGGGTTGAAATCTCACAAGTCTACCAGCTAAATGAAAATGGATTACTTTTATAATTTTAGAGATTTAATGTTAGACACTAACGAAGTAGGACAAAAATTCTTAATTAGAAGTGAAACCAAATATCTCTTGGAGATAAAAATCTGAAAAGTGGGGGATGCTTTTGCCTGCAGCTGGTCTGGGTCAATAGTACTTATCTCTACAACTTTTGCACATCTGGAGTCAGAAATTTCCACTTTGCAACATTGCTCAAGTTCAAGTGCAAATCAGGATAAGCGCATATGTGAACATCGATTTTCAAGGTTGCCACAGATTCTTAATTGGATGCAAGTCTGAACTTGAGCTCAAACCAGCTTTCTTCCTAAGGAAAATCATTCCCGTTGTATAATCCTGCCACCATCATGTTTTCCTTTGGGGATTCTGTGTTCAAGGTGGTGTACAAATTAAAATGTATTTGGTTGACAAGGGTGCCACCTGCTCAGAGGTCAAGCTGGGGCATAAAGGTTACAGTCTGAGTTTAAGCAGAAGCTGAGCTATTTGTTTCATGTCTTCCCCGTCTGTTTGCTCTTCTTCCTATTAAGAAAAAAGGCTACCAGCCTTGTACAAACTTACAAAATGTACTTATTCGACTAAATTGGTTAAATTCTTACAAGTTATAAAAGGAAATGCTCAAAGATTAATTTATTTTTTTGTAGCAAGCAGAAGAAATATTCAAACCAGGATTTCACAGAAATATTGACCTTTTCAAAAAGCACACTTTAAACACAAAATATTGTTATATTGTTAAAATATTCAGGCTGCTGTTGTCTTAAATGACAAGTTTGATTCACGCAAAGAGTTTCAATGTTTTTTGTTTGCTTTAGTGAGCAGTGTGGATGAGCAGCATTTCAAAGACGTGGACTCAGAAGTAATTTCATCTAATTGTACAAACTTCATTTTTTTTTCTGAGGAACGCACAAGAGATCAGTGGTTGAATCCCAACTGTAAGGGCTTTTAAGCGTTGTGCTTGAGACAGATAATGACTCTACATGATCCACAAACCATGATGGATTCCAAAATGAATGTTGAAAATGCTTTAAGCTCGCCTCAAAGATCATGCACAGAGCAGAGGACTTAATTTTTTTTTTTTGGCTTGTGCATAACTGAATCAGGTGCTATTATTTAAATATTTCCTCATTTGCCGCACATTTTGCTCTTGACATTAGCACTGCAACATGTTTACTTCTTGGATCTCAAATATGATAACTTCTCTTACAACTTGAAAGTCCATTTAAAATGCCATCTTTGCATTAAATTATCATAATTTACAAAATCATGCAAAGTTGGCACCTTTAATGGACTTTTAGTGGAACTTTTAGAGCAACTTTGCATTAAAAGTGTCATTATTTGCCAAATGACACTTCATGACAACTGTCAAACATTCATAAAGACTTCTTTATGTTCATGACAAGTGTTATGTCATGTTTATGACACCGTCATGTCAGTCTTATGCACACCCCTTCAAATAAAGTGTTACCAGTCATTTTAATTGCCAATATCTAATACAATCCAAAATTCATTTTTATAGTGTATGTGTTAATTCTTTAACCTTTTGGCGCTTTGTTTGGCTAAAAGATGGTTCACCAGAGCTGATGTTTGCTTAGCAGGTTTTAAATCCACACCGAGCGGAGTTGAAGGACGGTCTCTGACAGTCACCGTGTTTCACCCGTGTGCCACGTAGACTTTGAACCTTGGATATATGGTTGTTTTGCGCCTCCTAAAACGTATTCCTCTTGCTTAAATAGTGATCATTCCTTGAGTTTCTACAAATTCTCACAAATTTTCACCTGAAGATCTCTCTCTCCTGTTAGTGATTATTTGCCGTCTTCCTAAAAGGGTGAGGCTAACATGTTTGAGTGGTGGAAAGAGAGCTTGGCTTAACAAGATGACATGACACAGTGTTGCCCAATCAATACCTCCGCATTAATATTTAATGCTGCTTGGTAAATTAAACCCCAGTTACACATTTCACATAAATTTACACAAAGCTCCTCAGGATGGGTGTGTTTCTGCTGAAGGGAAACTGTGATTAAGTATTTTTGCATGACTGATGTCACTGAGGATAAAACCTGTCTCCTGTGCCTCCTCCACGTCAAATGCTTTAGGTGTGATTTATTTTGGACGCGACCTTCTGAGTTTATCACAGCTTTGGTGCGACAAAAGTAAACTCCAATGCAGATCTTTGCACCTTTTCTCTCACATGTGTCCCCACGGTTTTCTGTTGGGCTCACATCTTTAGGGAATCATGTTGTTTTGTTTTAGTGTCATTTTCCTTCGTGTCTTTTCCTGTAGTTTTGTTGTCTGCTTTGCGCAGTCGGTAGATCTACTCTCCTGTTTTGTGTCTGAAAGGGTTTGTTTTCTGCTTTTACTGTGAGGTTTTAGAATGAGTGTTTCTGCTAGATTGAATTTCACTTTAAAAAAACAGAAGCATTTCACCTAATGAGATTAATGTGGGTGCCATTCAGCCATCTGATTGGATGTGCTTGGGCGCTCCGTCTCTCCTCTGTGCAGATTGGACGGACGGGAGCACTCTTGCTCCAGAGGCAAAATGCCTTTCATGTCCTTGTATTCCTGTAACTCTTTAGTTTGTGTTTTAAAGTCCAACAGCGTTATTGATTTTTCTTTCTGAGATTAAAGCATTGCAGCTCTTATCTGTTCACTCCACTGTCCTCCTCCCCATTTCCAGGCTTCACTCTTCAGTACACAGCATGATCATTTTAGAATAAAGAAGTGCCGAAAAATGTGTTTTTCCTCCTAAAGATTTCTTCTGGTCTTGCCTTTTTTTATGTCATCCTTAAAGGTTTCAGATCAAACAGTTTTAATATCGGACATAGCTTGAGTAAACGCAAATGAGCAGTTTTCAAATATTTCTACTTGATACGAGAAAAGTTATCCAAGCAACAAAGCCCTACGACTTGCCTCGACTACAGCAAGTACCAGAAACGACACCCACACCATAACACTGCCACCACTATTTCTGACTGTATGTATTTTTAATACTAACTTAGTTTAGTCAAATAAATTCCACTTTTGTTGCTTATGTCCACGGAATATTTTCCAAAGCCTTGGATCTTCAGCATGTTTATTGGTAAATATTTGACCTTTATCAAATATTTGAAAATGGTCAACTGACCTTAACTGAGTCAGTGAGAAAATGATAAATGACGTAGATAATGTTCTGGAGTTTATCAGCTCCTGGATGACTTGCTGAGGCCCTCTTAGATTAATTTTGGTTTGCCGACCCCTCCCGGAAAGTTCAGTCAATGCATGTTTTCTCCAGTTGTCGATAATAATGATCCTCTGGAGTCCCAAAGCCATAGAAATGTCTTTGTAATCTTTACCAGACCGATTGATGTAAATGCCTTTGCTTCCCATCTGTTCTTGAAGTCCATTAAATTGGGACATGGTGACTTTTTCAGATTGTTTTAGCCTACCACGTTGTAAGACAGCTTCAGTGTAGTGATTTCATGGTTCTGCAGCTCTAGCTTTTATCTTAATTAAAAAACTCCTTCGGTATTAACTCCTGGCTATTTTTGTCTAGTATTTAAATTTTGATCAATGATCAATTTTTTTTTAATCTGAGCCAAAGGATGGGGGCACATACTTTTTGACTGCTCCGTACTTTGAATGCTGTTTTCTATAAAAACAGTCCAAAGCTGTACAGCTGCAGGACAGCATCACCCCTGCTGCCAACAGCTGCTCACACTTGTAGCAATGTACACTACAGAAACTAACACATCCAGGTGCTTTTTTTTTTTCTTTTTTTGATTCAGTGTGAATGCACGTGCCTCTGTTGCTGGAGTGCCGTATCGCTTGTCTTTGATTAGATTGAGGCGTGTAGTATCACCAGCTCGGAGGTATCCGTCGCCTCCGGGTCAGGATCCTGTGTGTCGGTGTGACTGGTCAACAGCTGTTGCTCCCATGTTGTTTTTTTCCCATGCAACATCCTGCTCCTCGTATTTTGTGTCTGTAAGGATGAGGCAGATCTAGAGGGGGCAGCGGTGAGGGTTACGGGTTCATCTCCTTGGCGCTCCTGAATTGCTCCGTGCCATTTGATGCATGCACACTCTCAGCACTCACACACAGGAACATGCACAATCCATTAAAGGAAGCTCATTGCAGAAGCTTTTTCTCTTTACTTAGGTGAAAGAGGGAGGGGGGGAAAACAACAAAACGAGGTCTTAACTTGAATGTTGACTTTATTTTTAGCTTTTTATAAAAGCACTTACTGTAGCTAATGGCTATATCAAGGCTAATCAATACAGCTGTCTGATCAATACAGCTGACTTGCGGATAAATTGGGGCTGCCAAGGTTTCTTCTACCTATTTCCTGACATTCTTGGTCTCAATTTAGTGCGTTGGACTAAATATCTTGATCTATTTATAAGTGCGATGTGTGCGCAGCCTTTAGTGGCCCAGGTTTCCCCTACCTGAGCACATTTGGGTGTTTATAGTCGAAATGGAGTTTTGTTTTATTCATCCTCTAAAGTAAGCGATGCCCCAGAGAATTTTACATTAAGATGTCATTATTAATCTATTATTTATTGCACTTTAGTTGCTAATGCATTTCATGACCTTTTCTCTTGTTTGTCTGAGCACATTATCTGTTGTTTCCATTTTCCTCATACAGTACCACCAAGTATGGGATTCTCACGTTTCTGCCCCGGTTCCTCTATGAGCAGATCAGACGGGCGGCCAACGCCTTCTTCCTGTTCATCGCACTTATGCAGGTAGATGCTGAAGCTGGTTCTGGGCTGATTCTTTGTCTTTTAGTTTATACTCGAAATGGACCAATCGGAGATCTAAATTTCTAATTTATCTTTGTTTTGTTTTTATCCCTGATCTGTAAAGTCCAGTTTATTGTTTTTCTTTTAAAACTGTAAAAAGTACAACAAAATAAGTTTTCTTGCATTTTATGGACACAGTTAGCATTTCACTTTCTCTAAAACAGAATATTTATAGTGAAATAACTGCATTCACAACATAGTTTTTATCTCATTGGATTTATTTTTGTTAAATCATGAAATGCAACATTTAACAATATTTAAAAATAAGAGACGTGTCCAACTTCATGTTTATGAAGAAAAGATGAGACTAAGTTAAACATTATTTAGCACAAAATAGACAAAATGATTACAAAGTTCAAACTTTATAACGTTGGACTGGGTTTTTTTATAGTGGCATTCTGTGAAGTTAACAGATTTCCACTATTGCCCTGTAGCAGAGATATCACTATTTTGAGCTGACATCAGCATTAAAATGAAAATAAATCCTCTAAGTAGTGAAAGCTAACAGCTAGCTATTAATACACTGTTATTGCTGACTTGTGCTGTTCAGAACTGAAAATGTTTATCAGTGGGACACATTGTAGAATGTTAAGTCTACAATTTCATAATGAAACATTAACTGTGACGGTTCCAAACCATTACCATCATTTTAAAATCCAGTTTCTTCCCTGGCGGATAGAATTGGACTCAATATGTCACTGGATAGAGAGCGTACCAGGTTTTACAAAGTTAAGCTTCATGGATCTTATGGAGATGTTCATTAAAGCTCTGCTGCTACTTCACTTGCTATCCAGCAAGCAGTCTTTACAAAGTCTATGCATAATATCTTCCATGGACCTGTTGTAGACTTGGACTTAGTCTCAAGTCCAAGTGATCTAAATGTACCTTTGATCTAAGGTACATTTATATCAAAGTCCTATTCCAGCAGAATATGGACGCCGAGATATAAATTTAAATATATGTTGATACTGACGTTTTATAACCCAGAATGCTTTAACTGAGACATTCAGCCCTGTCTGTTTATTGATTAGTAAGAATCAAATTATCCTAAACAAATGGTTTTTTGGAGGGAAAAAAAAGGCAAAATAACGTAAATGCAAGAGCAAAGAAATTGCATTATCCTGTTCATGCATATTTAATATGCATTAAAATCTCAGATATTCACCAAGATTTTATTGCTTTTCCATGGATCCATTACATTCTCATCAACATAATCTTTACAAACATCTTGCAAATATACTAGAGTTTTTAATGTGCAAGCTAATAGATATTCTTCAGAAGCACTTGGCAATCTACTTACAAAAGGACCCTTCTGCTTGTCATTATTGCCGTCATCTTAGATAATAGTAATGATTCTTCTGTGCTGCCCGTCAGCACATATAAAAGTATAGATTCTGTTTCTTTCTCATCAGCAAATCCCCGATGTATCACCGACCGGTCGCTACACCACTCTGGTTCCGCTCATCTTCATTCTCACTGTGGCGGGAATTAAAGAAATCATAGAGGATTATGTGAGTAGCTCAGCAGGGACTTGGTCAAGACTTGTAGTATTGCTCCTAGAGCAGGTTTACTCCAAATATTTATAGTTTCATTCTATTTTCTTCTTGCCCTTTTGCAGAAAAGACACAAAGCCGACAACACGGTGAACAAGAAGAAGACGACAGGTATATTGAGCGATTTTTTTTTTTTTTTTTCCATGAGCGTGCGCGTCCGTTTGCCTGGGTTTTGTTTTCCTTTCATGGTTCGATGAATGGCCCTTGTCTGTCGGTCATTATAGCATTAGAGGGCACTCAGACCAAGACAAAAAAAAAAAAAAAAAAAAAAAAAGGTTTAGAGGCCATGAATACTGTATGAGAGCCGCTACATAGGCTTGACTGATGGCTGTGTTGTCGTTGTCTCTCAGTGCTGCGGAGCGGAGCTTGGCAGACGATCATCTGGAAGCAGGTATCGCTATCATCGCAAACGCGGCTGCTGCCGTCTCATTTATCATGCTTGTGATTTCTCATTCATTTCATCGTATCATACTGGCATAAATGACGAAAAAAAATTATTTTAAAATAATTCAAGGTGTCTAAAGTTAAAACTCTTGAGAATACAACAACTGTTAGTTAAGAAGAAAAATGTTGACGGTCCCAAAATAAATTCATCCTCTTAAAAAAAAAAAAAAAAACTTTCTGTAAATTTCAGTACAAAATATGTATTTTTCAAAATGGGAAAGACAAGAAATCCTATTGAGCATGTCTGCTTAAGCTTTAAGCACCCAAACTTTGGAACAAACTGTCTTTAAATACTAAGACGGACATCTTCGCTTCCTGTTTTTACGTCTGTTTTAAAAACACACCTTTTCTTCATTGTCTTTAATAAGTCGTGAGTCTACATGATCTTATCATGTTTTTGCAACGTATGGCCACTTTTAAGTAAGGTAGATGATCTGTGATGCAACGGGCCTGTTTCAGAGTGTATGAACCCTTTCAATTTTTGGAGGAAATTCTTGTGAAACCTGACATAAAAACCCAAAATGGGTCATTTGGATTGATGATCCAGTCAACCCAATCAGACACAAAATAAAAAAAATTTCCACATTGGTCACAACTCCCTGAAGAATTCATTTCTTTCATTCAAAATGACCAGAAAATATTTCTTTTTACTCTATTATCACAAACTGAAGCTGCAAATGTTACTGAGGTTGAGCTAACCCAGATAAGGAATGATCAAATATCCCTCTTGTCCAATGCTCCTCCATTTTAATGTGATTCAGGAAAGGGGTATGTGCTTTCTATTTGGAATAGGGGAGGCATTAAGTGTCAACAGTTCAGAAATGTGACAATAAATGTGGCAAAAAATAATTATGGAAAAAATAACCTATTTCTGAATAAGTTTTCCCCTCTACGAATAAATATACTCAGTTTAAGCGTTCAGTTTTTTTGCAACACTTCAGGGTTTTTAGGCTGTTCTGTAGCCAATAAACGTGGAGAGTGCCGAGTTGTACAAAAACAGAAAGCAAACGCGTAACTGAAATGAAAGCCAGCTCATCGAGATAATTAAACGTGTAATCAGAGTTGGAGGAGAAATGTGCCGAATCAAGAGCAGCAACACAGTTGAGCTTAGTTATTAGATGCAAGTTCCCAAATGCTCTGTTGTCACAACGCAGTGCGGACTTGTTTTCCTAAGATTTGGGCTCCTTATTGACTGTCCTCATTAACTGGGCCCAGCTGTGCTCAGCCTCGCTCCATTAGGTCGAATCAAGTCAGATCTGGGTCCTTGTTACAGAGTATGGGTGACAAAGCTTGTTTATCAGGATTTAAGCTTCAGTGTGTCAGGACAGGTAAGGGAATTTGTTCCAGCTTGTCATCCAGTCTAATTAAAGTTTTCTTCTGAAAGAAGTTTTGTCTAAAGTTTCGTAGTTTGTGCGAACGTTCTCTCAATCTCTCACTGTGAGAACAGGTTTGTTTAGATTTTTGAGATCCATTGTGCCTCTTTAAAAAGAGTAAACAGCCTGCAGCAGGATAGTTTCTCTTGTGCGTTGTGATGCTTTGTATAAACTTTCCACACCCTTGTTTTCAAAAGAGATTACATTCTTTTTTTTGTTGTTGTTGCTGTTCTTTGGAACATATTAAATGCAGACAGGTTAATAATATTAGTTTTCCTTTTGTAATTTTGAAATATTGCATTGCTTCCTGTTCTTCTTCAAAGCTCCTTGCCCGTAATGAATGACTATTTATGATGGTTACTGGCATGGCTGCACCATGCTTGACTGATTTAAATAAAAGTAACTTTTGCTTGCTGAATCTTGCCTCTCCTTTTCTTATCGCCACTTTCTTTCAAGCCGTTATGTTTCTGAAGTCTGAATTTGTTGCAACCTGACCAGAACATGATGCACTGCTGTGCTTGCTGTCATCTTATCACAAGTCTTTTCCCTCTGATGGCTGTTTTCTTTGTAGTCACTGATTAACCTCCCTCTTTTTTTCTTTTTTTCCTCTCTTCACCTACCCATGCCCCCACACAAACGCTTGTTCCTCTCGCTCATTCTGTCGCTCCTCTGCATCCTGGCCACCAGGTGGCAGTAGGGGACATAGTGAAGGTGACCAATGGCCAGCATCTTCCAGCTGACATGGTTATAGTGTCGTCCAGGTCAGACTCCGTTTTGTGTGTGTGTGTGTGTGTGTTAGAAAATTGTTTGATTAATACCAGAAAATGTTTTCCTAAATGTGACACTGGCATGCCTTTTTACTTAATTGGGTTTTAATTACGTTTTTGCTGACTGAGGTGGTGTTGGATGATTTAAACAATTCCACATGACTTTAACTGAATTTTAAACAAACCAATTAAATTAATTGTTATTAATCTAGTGTAATTTTAACTTTGCTGCCATTTCTGCAGCGAGCCACAAGCCATGTGCTACATTGAGACCTCAAACCTGGACGGAGAAACCAACCTGAAGATCAGACAGGTACAGTAATCTGTGTTTCGTAGAATTTATTTGGGTTTGGGTGTGCACGGGTTTAACCTGTAGGTTTAAAATATTGAAATGGCTTATGTAATGCTTTCTAGATTTAGAAAAAAAGCTGCTGAAAAAATTTTCTTCTCACTCTTTATTTTCTCAAATGGGAAACTCTGCCTCTAGAATAAATTGCTTAAGAAACCATTGTTTCCCTACGCATTGACAGAGTTCCTATACAGTCTGGAAAAGTTAGATTTAAAAAATATATATATTTTCCAGGTTTGGAAAAAGAATAGTGAGGGAAAAATATTTCCGAACATTATTACTTTTTCCCCATCCATGAATCCATTTATTCGCTCATCCATAAATCTTAATTTATCTTCCCACTGGTCTGTATTTCCTTCCATCTGTTGTTCCATCTACGGTTCAATGAGGACTGACAACTGACAGCTTCAGTCCAGGAAAAAGTATGAATTTTTGAAATGAAGATCTGTAGGAACTCCTGTCTTGATTGTGTAGTAAAAATATTTTATACTCTCTTTTACTTCTGTAAGTACACATTTAAAACAGACCAAGGAATGCGGAAAACTTGTATTTTTCCAGCAACTTTACATTGTCAACTTTTCCTCAAATTTCTTTGGACTCTTGTTCTGTTTTGCGCGTTTATAAATCTTCCACTTCTTTGGTTTGGCTTTACATGCAGGGTCTTCCCCTGACGGCTGGTTTTCAGACCCTGGATGACTTGATGGCGTTGTCGGGCCATTTGGAGTGCGAAGGCCCCAACAGACACCTGTATGACTTCACCGGCACGCTGCGCCTGGTGAACCAGAAGTGAGACATGCACAGCTTTTAGCAAAAGTTGTATTGCCAAAAACTATGGATGATTTCTTTCTTTTGTATTTTTTCTTTCTTTAAAGAAATTTTTAAATGACAGATATATAAAATGTGTACCAATGTAGTTGTGCAACAAAGGCTGTTCAGAGTTAGAAATTTGGATCCTTCAAGGGAACTGACATTCTGAGAATCCAAACATCTGGCATAAGAAAAGCAGAGCCATAAAATAAGTCAATGTTGATTCCTAAATGCTATAAATTTCCACTCGTGGACGAAATCTCCATTTGCTTTACCTCAGTCCAGCTCCTCTGGGTCCAGACCAGGTGCTGTTACGTGGAGCCCAGCTCAGGAACACACAGTGGGTTGTGGGAATCGCCGTCTACACTGGCCACGACTCTAAACTAATGCAGGTAGCGCAAACCTCTGCGCTTTGAAAAGCCATGAAAAGTATTGTTTCTATATTTAACAGAAGTTGACACAATAATTAAAGACTTCAACAAGGAGTTTGCATTTACTCTTATACTTAAAATTAACAGAGTTGGTTTATAATGCATTTTCTTTAGTGGTTATTCGACATGACTAATTTATAGATGTAAACAGAGAAGTTTAGCTGGATTTTTCTGCCTCAGACATTACCTTATTACTCCTTTGATTTCGTCACCTTTTCAGAACTCCACCAAGGTGCCGCTGAAGCGCTCGAACGTGGAGCGGGTGACCAACATGCAGATCCTGGTCCTGTTCGGCATCCTGCTGGTCATGGCGCTGATCAGCTCGGTGGGCGCCGCCATCTGGAATAGGGAGCACACGGACGAGGCCTGCTGGTACCTGTCGCGGGCTGGTGAGAGCACGCGCATATTCACAACGCCTTGCAAGCTGTTGGGTCTAGTGCATGAAAAGCCACAGAAATGCACATGCTTTGCTTTAAAGGTATTCCCCCCCTCCTCCCCTCCAGGTGACATCTCTCTTAACTTTGCATACAACCTGCTGACGTTCATCATCCTCTACAACAACCTGATCCCCATCAGCCTGCTAGTTACCCTGGAGGTGGTGAAGTTCACACAAGCCCTCTTCATCAACTGGGTACGAATCGTATCTTATTTTATAATCGATTAACTCTGCTAAAATCAAAATCTTCAATGTAATTTAGTGGGATTTTATTTGCTACACCAGGGGCCAAGAATATTAAGCCATTTTGCTTTCAGGACAACCAAATAAAACTTTAGAGCTGCAAATGTCCCAAAACTTTTTAAAAAAAAAAAAAAAAAAGACAACTCTTTAGGGAAGTATCTACTTTAGGAAATCTCTTGTCATTTTAAAGAACCAGCATTTTATTTCTATTTTTAGGATTTAAAATAAACATAACTGGTACTTTCAGTGTCATTCTTTGTGGAAATTCAGCGCAAATATTGCAAGAAACTTTTAAAAATGGTTAAAACCCTGCATTGTTAATATAAAAACATTAGTTAATTCTGTATTGTTTTTAGCTAAAGTTTTAAAGAGCCATTGTGGAAAGTCCAAAGAGCCACTCCAGAGCAGCAGGTTGCAGCCTCCTGTTATATTCCTGCTTTATTATCTCCTCAGGATGTTGAGATGTACTACTCGGAGACGGACACACCGGCTATGGCGCGAACATCCAATCTCAATGAAGAACTGGGCCAGGTCAGGTGCAAAACCTCAACAACTGGCTTCTGAATTAAGAGCAGCACACTACATTAAAGCCATCTCTGTCTCTTCCAGGTGAAATACCTCTTTTCTGACAAGACGGGAACGCTCACGTGTAACATCATGCACTTTAAGAAGTGTACCATTGCGGGAATCACATACGGGTCAGTCATCCTTTATTTAAACACCTCTTTTACATCCCGAGTTTACCTGTAAAACGAGGATCCGGATAAGAGAATATGAGCTCAGAATGCTGCTAAATACGCTTCTGCTGTTTCAGTCGCTACATTATGTAGCAGACTAACCCAATTAAGGCTGAGCCGATTGTACTTTTACATGTTTAATCAAAGAAACTAATCAGCTAATCACCTGTTTTCGACTTGATTCAACCTCGTTCATTACTGCAGCCACTTCCCTGATCTTGACTGTGATCGTTCAATGGAGGACTTCAGGTGAGTGGCCTCCCAAGCTTCCCAATTCTGTTTTGCACGTGTAGTAAATGATTAACTGTGTGCCTGCTTGCTTTAAATGGAGCATTAAACAATGCCTTTTAATCAACGAATCCATTAGTTTTTGTCTAATAACCGAAACATGTTTTTGTCCCTCAGCAACTTGCCGTCCAACAGCCATAACTCCACAGAGTTTGACGACCCGAGTCTCATTCAAAACATTGAAAAGAATCATGTAAGTGTCCTGTTTTTTAGATTCAATCTAAATTAAAAAGGTTGCAGTGAATGTTGTTATTGTTTCCAACCTTTTTGCCTGTTTTTAGCCAACATCACCTCTGATCTGTGAGTTCCTGACCATGATGGCGGTGTGCCACACTGTCGTACCGGAGAGGGAGGACGACCAGATAATTTACCAGGCCTCGTCGCCGGACGAAGGATCGCTGGTCAAAGCTGCCAAAGGACTCGGCTTCGTCTTCACAGCCAGGACCCCTCATTCGGTCATCATCGATGCGGTAAGCTTGTGTGGTAAATCTGAGCTAGGATTTTGGATAGAAATTCATAACTTGCTGTGTGAAGGACATGGCAAGGCGATCTCATTGGATGAGGGGAAAACTAGACTTTTTGGACCGAATGTTACCCTTCAACACGACATCCAGTTTAGAGTTAGAAAATTCTGTGAATTTTCAAAGCTAGCAAACTTTATTTGCAAATTTTATGGGATTAAACAGAAACGGACCTGAAATTTTAAATACTAAAGGTTACTGCATAGCAAGGATTTCACTTATCCCTGGTAATGTATGTTATTCAGCTAAATCGTGACTAAAACAAATGTCATGTGAGTAAAGTTAAATATTTTTATGCTGTTGCTCAATCACATGCAGCTTCTGGAAATTATCTGGAGCCTTTTGGCTCATTGTAATGCTAATCCGTAGTGTGAGCCAGGATAATGTCAGTATTATTCAGTGGGAATGCTTTTTCAGGATGGATAGGAATTGATAGATGGATGGAGTAAATAAAAATTAACACTTTTTATATATTTATTTTAAAAAAAAGTTTATTCCGCTTTTGAAATGTCTAAATGATTTTACAAGTATGGACAGTTTCACCAAAAATCTGAAAAGCAACTCTATTCTTTTTTTTTTCTTTCCTTTTTTGGTATAAGTTGACAAGCTTTCTGTGTTTCAGAGAGGAAAGGAAATGACCTATGAACTTCTGAACGTACTGGAGTTCTCCAGGTAATCCTCCCCGAAATGCCCTTGCACCCAAATAGTCGTGTTGTGACATTCCATTAAAACTACACCTTCCTCTTCCCACAGTAATCGCAAACGCATGTCCGTGGTGGTGAGGACGCCCTCTGGGAAGCTGCGGCTTTACTGCAAAGGAGCTGTAAGTTCATCAGATAGTCGTTGTTATTCTGTCAGTAATCTTGAATTTAGGTTGAAATTTAATTTATTTATTTTTTTTCAGGATAATGTCATCTTTGAACGACTGACGGAAGCATCTCAGTATAAAGATCTAACCATTGCTCATCTAGAGCAGTTTGCGACTGAAGGTATTGTTTACCCACTGAAAGAACAGCAGATGTCTTCATATTTGCATTCAATGGAGGAAAATAAACTGCAGTACTATCAGCTAACATATTTAACAGGAGAATGAGCTCAGAGGTTCTACTGGACTCTACTCTTGTTTAACCTTTCTAGTAATGATTTACCAGATATCTGTACAATTTCATTTTTATTTTTCATTCTTGCATCAGCTCTAATCCAAGGAAATCTTTGACTGTATTGCAACATTTTAAAACATGATTTGTATTGAGAATATTTTGGCAATTACTATAATTAAGTAAATAAGATTTAGCAAGAATTTTCTCAACCTCCTTCACCTCCCTTTTAAATATGGAGTCATGACAATGGTGTTGGCACAGGTGTGTTTTTTCTGGATAAGATTTGCTGGAATTAGATGTGATTTTGTCTAAATCTGGTGTAAAAACAATAGCAGAGACTTTCAGCTGACTTTCAGGAAGAGTTCCATCTGTAATCTGGTTTAATGGAAAAAGCACACAGTGGAGTAAAAAGTTGCTGATATCTTTCAATATTTTTAAAACCTGCCTTTCTGCAAGCACTTGTCAAAGTAATCCTTTGGAAAACAAGAGCATTCAATGTTCCTGCTGTAAATTTGCTATTTGGCTTTTACTTTCAGTGATTGCACAAATTCAGGAATACAGCTTTAGAACCAATTATTCAGTCCAAATCTCCCCCCTCATCTCATAAATCAGATTTGAACCTGGATTAAAATCTTTTGTGCTTTTGAATGCACAAAAACACACCAAGTGTTTTATCAACTTCACCTGAAAACAGAAGCAGTTTTATCTACCCTTAGTGTATTTTTCATCAGCCTCTCCTTGTTTTGCTCCTTCAGGTCTGAGGACGCTCTGTTTTGCCTATGTGGACCTGGAGGAAGGCGCCTATCAGGAGTGGTTGAAAGAATACAATCGTGTCAGCACTGAACTTAAAGACCGCACTCAGAAACTAGAAGAGTGTTACGAACTACTGGAAAAGGTATTAACAAGTTTAATCTATTGTGTTTGAATGCTGTTGATCTCCCACTAGTGTCGTTCTGCAAATCTTGCATTATAACTGCTTAAGCATTAAATTGGCTACATCTGTGCTTGCTGCAGCATGTTTTGCACCAAGATGTTTTTTTTTATCGCACTGTAACTTCTGGATGAATCTCCTCCAACATGCCTGAAGAAAATTGTTAAATTCCCTCATCAGCCTGTAAATAAGCTCTGCAGAGGCATGCTAGCAAGCTATTAATTTGATTTGGGTACGATGGAGGAGGGATGCATCTAAATGTTCCAGGTTAATAATGGCTCTTGAGTTAGAGTTGACCACCTCAGGTCTGTCACATTAAAAATTCTACTAAAAATACATTAAACTTTGTGATTATAACAATCCAAAATGTAAAAAGGACTCGGAAAACGTTGTATTGAAATGTTTTCACCTTGGGTAAGACTTGTATTTCAAAGCATTTATGGACTGTGGAGTTTGGTTGCCAGCAGGTGGCAGAGTGGATCTACTGATTTGTTGCACCTTTAATGTAATGCACAGATTAAACATTTTTAAGTGTTTCCATTTCTTCATCGTGTATGTTTTGCTTTATGATGCAGCAGTGCGTTTCACGTCTGTCTCAAAGAGGACACTATCTGGTTAAAAACCAAACAGGAGAACTAATAGGTTTAAAAGCCAACTGATTTGGCAGAGAGAGCTGAGGTGAGAAAAGTATGTGAGGAGAAAAAAAAAAAAAAAGAGGAAGCAGGAGGAGGAGGAAACCTCTGACTGGGAGACCACAAGGGCAATTACCTGCACTGGCGTGCCAAAAGCCCCATAAAACCGGAGTCAACAACACAGTCGTGTTAAGTTGTGTGTCTGTGTGGGTGTCTAATGAGGGCACACAAGCATTTAAACATTGAACAAATTTAAGCTAGCATGGGAAAGAGTAATGAGTTACCTCTTGGCTAGATGGTTTTTCAACTCAAAGTTGAACTGTCTGGCATCGCTTTCATCCTCAAATTAGTCATGTGTAGTGTTGTTAGAATCGTCCACATTTACAGGGACCTGATGTCTGGCTGAAGTCTGTCCTAATATGATTTCTTATAACCTCGTTAACTTTTTTTTTTTTTTTTACACCATTACGGGTTCATTTTCCTAGAATTACCTCTGGCTCTGTGTGTTTTGCCAACAGAACTTAATGCTGCTTGGAGCCACAGCCATAGAGGATCGCCTCCAGGCCGGCGTCCCAGACACGATCGCCACGTTGATGAGGGCCGGGATCAAGATCTGGGTGCTCACAGGAGACAAGCAAGAGACGGCCATTAACATAGGTGAGAGAAAATGATTAAATAAAGACACGGTGAAAAAAAACTAAACTCATTCCAAGAAGCCAGACGTTTTAAAAAATCGTAGCTCTTTTTTTTTTTTTTTTTTTTTTTTTGCTGATTTGCTGTTTGCTTGTGTCTGACCTGCTAAAGAAATTTGATGAATGGACAAGTGGAGGCCAGAAAGGCCTATTCAGGGTTGGAAAAAAATATCTGAAAGTTGGCTACATTAGTTTCTGTAGTGAATTTAGGAACATTTTGCTTTTCCTTGAATTTCAGAATTTGCTGGCTTAAACAAAATAAACATTTATCTAAAAATGGTCAAATAGTGCACTGAATATGAATGAAAAAGTGACAAGTTACTTTTAAAAACCGTAAGAAAGCCTAAATCAATATTGCTCTAAACCGGTTTCTAATACTTTGGGACGGTCTGACAGACCTGGGGCAAAATAAAAACTCTATGAGAAAATATTCTTACAAAAACAAGTTTTCCGTTTATAAGTGTGATTCCTTAATTTCACTTTATTGTGCTGCTCTGTTAAGTTAAAACAACCTTTCTTGCACAAATGCTTTGCTTTAGTGCTTCGGTGCTCCGATTTAGTGCCTCTTATTCAAACATATTCTCCTCCTGATTGAATCCTGCACTCTAAAGGTGCGTCCTCTTTGTACTCAAAAGACTTAAAAAAAAAAAAAAAATTCAACACATATTCTGATTAAGAAAGTCTGAGCTTATCAAACAGTTTTGAGTTTAGGATCCAAAATGGCGTCCATGCATATCAAGTGCATCAAAAGTTGGCCAAATCCGTTCTAATGGTTCATATTAACAGAGTAAACATAGTATTGTGCATATTGTACACCTTCAGTTTTGTGGACATGATTCTAAAAATCCCCCTTTAGTTTAACAACCTATATGAGATGCAAACGACTAACACTTTCAGGTTGTGTTTTCTGACCGTTTAGCATTTAGTATGCCACATTCACTGATCAGATAAAGGTTTGATTTTGAAGTTGGAAGTCAGCAGTTGGGGCCACCTCTGATTTTTCTGCGCGTCTCGACATAAAATTCTACAATTTCAAGACGTTGTACTTTCTTTTTACCGTGACATCAGATTATTACGCTGTCATTTGGTCAGAGATTGAGCAGGTTTGAGTGACGGCCTTTTTTGTTTTTGAGTAAACCCAATCTCTCTCCCATCCTCCACTCTCTCCCCTCTGGTGTATTGTTTTCTCAGGTTACTCCTGTCGCCTGGTGACACACGGCATGTCCCTCATCATTGTCAACGAGGACTCTCTTGATGTGAGTAAAACTTCCTCCTCTTCTTCCTGGCAGCCTCCTGTGCCTGCATCATTTTGTTCAGCACTGGGGGATTTTTTTTTTTTTTTCCCATGCTCCCAAGGGAGGAAGTTGTGTGGTGGGGTGTTTTAACCAGGTTACCGTGAGAACTGGGGTGTGGTCTGCAGTCGGATTGGTGGGTGGGGCTCTGTATGTTTCCAGGTGGAAGCAATTAAAGTCTCTGATGTCCCCTTTGGTGAATTGGATGATGATCAGTAAAATATCACACTTTTTGTCCAGTCATGAATATTGTTTATTTTTTTTAGGGTTACCATTCAAGTATAAGAGCTTTTCTTGTTGAGATTGAATCTTCCTTCTTAAGTTAATCTATGTTTTCCTTGCATTCATGTTTCATGGGTTAAAAATTTCACTTGTTTGCCTTTCGTTTAATAAGATGTTGGCTGCAGAAACGTTCAGCTCCAGAGCTTTTAAGAATATAAACACAACTTACTTTTTATCCTTAAGCTGATGTACTTGAGCTGACTCGTTCTACAGGCCTGTCATCCCGTCCACACTGGGAACAAAATGAGTCATTGCTTGAGGAGCTTTTACTATTGGATCTATTAAGGAACAAACTGCTGGACAGACTAGCTAAAATCATTATATGCCTAAGTGGTTACAACAATAAATAGTCCATAAACGGCTCTGTTGAGAACAAACTGCTCATTTCCAGAGTAGTGCGTGGTTGTTGGACACTCCAGTTTATCTAGTGCTCTCTAATTTAATCGTGTAATAAAGTAAAAGTAGTGTAAGACAGCGGTTCCCAAAGTGTGGTTCAGGTGTTTAGTTTTTCAGAACCTTTTAAAGGGGCTGTAATATGTAAAATTGACTTGTTTTGAACTCTACTTCATGTTGTATTGTTGTTCCCTCATCAAAAAACATACCTGGAGTGTTGCCTCGATTCTTTCATGCATGTTTGAAAAAATTCTTGAATCTCCCGTTGCTCTCACAAAGCACCGCCTATTCCCATAAAGCAGTTGTAAACGGCATAATGCACAACACTATCACCACCATTTGTTGTGGCAATGTTTTAAAGGTGGAGTATGAGAAAGAGCAGGAGCTTCTTAAAGAGACAGAGGCCCAATTTCATTTCTTTTAAGTTATGTTTATTTAAAGCCATTTTATAACAACTAAATTGCACCATGTATCTGGAAAATATGCAATACTGAAAAAAAATTACATAATAAATTGTTTTGGTAAAGGGGTTAAAAAAAGCAGCTAGAATAAATCAAGGCAATATATTGGCTACTGTTAATGCGGTTTAATTGAGAGTAAACATGCTTATAAAGTGGGTCATGTATTATCTTAACAGTTTGGTAAATTGTGGTTTTTTTGGCTGAAGTAAAAGTTTATTTAGTCCAATAGAATCTATCTGATCATTTGACGTGGGCAGGAGAGCAGGAAGTCTCTGAAAGTCAAAGTACAATGATTGGGTCGCTGCTTTTAAAAATGTAATATGCTTTTGTAAATTTCCTGTTGTGGACATTGTGTTGTTGTTTAGTCATAAAAATTAGGTTGCAGCTTTTCTTATATACTAAAGCATTATTCTGTGCATGGATATCAGTTTGTGGGTCCAAAGTGTGTCATAAAGCAAAAAAAAAAAAAAGTGGAGATCTATGCTTGGTTTGTAACTTTCTTGCTTCAGCCTCTCAGTTGGTGGGCGTCCTGGACTGCTAGCTCGTAGAATAATTGCGTTACTGTGGCGCATGGTCAGCGTGAGCCCTTTATATGGCTAACAGGGGACCTAATTTGAGAGCGGTGTAAAAAGACTTTAATTTGTTCATAATTACACATTTAAATGCACACTGGTACTCACCATCACTTTAAAATGTTTGCATTGTGACAGATAAATGGAGCACTTGTGAGATTTCTCACTTTATCAAAGTGATGCTCCAAGGCAAACTCTTGAGGTTTCCAGACATTGTGAATCCAGATGGCATGCAGAGCCACTTAAAAGCTGAGTAAATTGAGTTAGAACAGAGTGCATGTATTAGGTTTAGACCTACACTTTATGCTAAACGGGTGACAGCTAACACAGTTAGTGCTCTAATCTGATCAATCAAATTATTGCTTGTTTTTATTTTGAATTTTTTTTTTCTAGAAGTCTATGTGTGGTTAGTTTGACGTTTGCTGTGTGGTTAATAGTCGATGTGAAGGGGGTCAAATTCACTCAAATAGACGGTGGATTGCAAGTATTTTTTTCCCCTGTTCTTTATTTTTGCCACACTCAACAGAGATTACTGGCCCCGACTGCTCATGAGAAAAGGTCTAAGTATGTTTTGCGCGTACATGTGCGCAGGGAAAACACTCTAATCTTTCGCAAAGAAAAATGTTTTCATACATAAGAAGAAAAATCCTGAATGCCTGAGTGACTTTATATGAAGCAGGATAAATGGTGCTGTCTGCCGATGAGGCGGCATAAACAGAGGTCTGTGGGAAGTTTCATTGAACTGAGAAGGTGAGGCGTTTTGTTTTTTTTTCTTGGATGTATTTTACCCAAAGCAGCAGGAAATTTGAGATGAACAGTCGGATGAGACCTCAGTGGTGTGCTTTGAGTGGACTTTGCATTAATCTTTTACGTTTTGACGTGAGGAAGCTGGAAAGATTTCTTAGAAATTGTAGCTTTAAACTGCAGCAGAAGAAACATGCATGTGGTGTTAATCCCTCCAGTCTATCAGGATGACTTCAGAGAGCTCTTGATGTGCGTGATGCAGATGAAAGCCATGCCATCCTCAGCTTAACACTTGTCTGCCGTTCACTTAAAATAACTCACATGAGGTCCGCTTTCTGTACGCATGTGGGCCTGCTTGAAGGTCGAACCTGCACATGAGTGAAAACAGAAGCTGCTTATCAAAATCTCTCTTCGAGGTTGACCTTTTGCTCCCATTTGTATCAGGCACTGTAGCTCCGCTGGTGATGTTTTGGACTTGTGTGCGTGTGTCAGTGCTTTTTTTTTTTCTTCTTCTTCTTCTTCTTCTTCTTCTTCTTCTTTAAAAGATCAAGGAAAAAGCACGTCTGAAGCCCACTGTTCTTATTTTTCTTTTGTGGATGGATTTTGACTTCATTATTAAATTGGACTTCACAGATTTGTCTGTATCTTCAGCAGGCTATGTTAAATTAAGCTAAAGTGAAAATTAGTCAGAAGGAGGAAATATTCTCCTGATTGGGCAAATCATTATTGCAAACAAAGTAAGAGATTTGCTAATATGTCTCAGGATTAAGATTTACGTCCACCTTTACATTATTCGAAGCTAATTTTATTATTAAATACATTAAGCCCTACCTAATGCTGACTTAAATAAGCTAATTTAATAAACAAGTCAAATCTGAAGAACACCACCAAAGGCACAACTCTAATTCTAGTCTATTGCTATCGGAACGTTTTGTGTCATGAATTGAACATACAAATATACTTATTCCAAATAAATGAATCTAAGTTTTCATCTTCACTTGAACTAAAAGTTTGAAATGATGCAAACAAACTCACCAGCAAAGGGAAACAAATGATTTGTCACCGTTTTTATCCATTTCTGTGATCATCATATACTGTGACAATGTGAGGCATGTTTTCTACACACCTCTACTGTTATGTCTCATATTTTTCAACACCAAAAAATATAATAAGAACATGTATTAAAAAAACAAATTTGTAAAATCTTACAATTTGAAGGATAATCTCTAATATTTTCTTTGCACTTGTGTTTCCTGAGAGAACACTTGTTTTAATTTAGCCTGTTGGATATAGGCTTGAACATCATCAACTTGAGATTACAGATTTTTTCTTGCTTTGGTTTTGTCCAGTAGAAGTTCATCACTGTGGCGAAATGTACCGCTGGAAAAACACGTTTTTATGCATGGCATCCAAAATATTATTATAGCTGACATTACTGCATTAACAAAAGTTAATGCAATAACTTTTGTTAATCGGTGTGCTGTCTGGTGTGTGATCCTCCTCCTCACGCTGCTACCTCCACATCTGTCAGCATGCTCTTTATTCTCAGGAAGCGACCACACACCCTGGGTGCTTTGTGGCAGGAAAAGGTAGACTTAAGAGCAGAAAACAGGAACAGTATATGTGTGTTTATCCTTTTTGGAGACACAGGAATGGGTTTGTGAATAAAGCTGTGGGGACTGTTTATTTGGCTCCATCCATGAGCTGTTGACAATCTGGGGAAAGGTAGAGTGTGTGTTTTTTTTTTTTTGTTTTTGTTTTTTTTTACCAGCCCGTTTTAGGGCGATGAACGAGGGGTAACACAATCTCCTTTTGGTGCTCCTCCTCACCAAAACAAACCCCGAGACCAATGCCTCCTGGGTAAATGGTTTGCGAGCGCCGACGCCGTGACATGCGCCACCTGTCACCTTCAGATCAGCCGCCACACACAGACCTGCACAAATCTACGCCCTGCTCCTCTTGAAGTTGTTTAAAACTTGAAATCTCAGAAGCAGACACAGGTTGCGTCTTGGCGTTTCCCCATCTCTGCTTAACTTCACCCACTGTTTACCCAAGACCAAGTGGCACTGGTTCCTCCTGATCAGCATGATAAACGTGTAGAACAAACGTCCCATCAAACTTTCCCACAATCGCCAGGCGCTCGTCACGCTGCCCGCAGTACAACCCTTAAACAAACACTGCCTTTCTTCTGCTCATTCATCTTCTTTATGTGCACACACACACACACACAGAGCTTTGCAGTGTGTGCTCCAGCTTGTAACTGCCGCTGTTCTCATGGCTGAAGTCCTCCTGTGTGACCCTGGCTGCAGAGGATGTGGGTTGTTTGCACAGATGCATCGTCTGATAATTAAACGGTATATTGCATCTCACCGGTGACAGAATCTGCACTGCTAAAATGAGCGTGTCCTTACCCGCCTTCCCCCCCTCTCACTCTGCAGTTTTTTTTTTTCCAATGCTTGTCTGGTCACCAGTCCATGTCTGTCTTTCCACATGTCTCTGTAGCAGCTCACAGATACATGGCCTTGCAAAAGTTTCCAAGCCCTTTCAATCTTTGCACACTTTGTCCTGTTACAGGCACAAGCTTCAATGTATTTTATGATTTTTTTATTTTTTTTGTGTGTGTGTGTGTGTGAGAGACACTTAAGTTTTAATATAGTGGAAGAAAAATTCTGCACGTTAGTTTTCCATGTTATTTTTGTAGTCACAAATCTGAAACGTAATGGTGTGCATTTCTTTCCACCCTGCTTTTACACTGATACCTCTAAATAGAATCCATTGTAACTTTCAGAAGTCTTGACTCTTCCATGAAGTAGAGCATTGGCAAACATCAGAAAGCTATGAAATCAATAGAAAGCTCAGAGATAAAGTTGTTGACAACTTTTTATCACAACCTGCAAGCAAAAAACATTATGTTGAATGAAATCCTGTTTAAGGTTTGCCTGATCAGCGCCTTTAAGCTCTGCAGAGACCTGGTAGTGAGCCATTGATTTGATTCACGTGTGCAGAAGCATGGATGCGTCGTAAAGTTACAGGATGGTAGCTCTCGAGGACTGGACTTGGACACCCCTGCCTTAGGAGGTGAGAAAGTTGCAGGCCCGACTATACTTTTCTGGGATGAACTAGTGCAGCAGCAGTGAGACTTCTCATCTCAGACTTCACTTCTGGAAGAAAATTCCTATGGACCCACTTCTAATTCTTGTAGAAAGCCTTCCTGGAAGAGTCGTAGCTATCTGCAAAGTGTGGACAGACCAGTATCATTTTAAACCCTATGGATTAAAAATGGAAGGTCGCTTCAGAAATGAACATTTAAATGTTGCGTAGAGTTGTACCTTTTTATGTGATCTGAAAATAAGCAAAATATCCTGTTAATTAAATATGTTTGGGTTGGTTGTTTTAATTTTATTGTCCCTTTCTTTTAAAACGAAGTCACAGTCTGACCTGGGATGCCTCAGCTTGCCTCCATGCACCACCCAGTTTCTGACCCAGATATAAACCTGAAAAAACGTCCATGCCGTCTGGCCTGTGAATGCTGTCTGCTAGATGTGCCTCAGTGTTTGTGTCTGTGGTCCCGAGACTCTCCGCCTGCGTCCAGACCAGATGCATATGAAACATAAACATTTAGTTTGGAAGCTGAAATGTCTACTAATGAGATCAGTCATGTTGTTGTTGTTGCAATTAAAAAATAAGACTTTTTTTTTTCTTCTTCTTCAACATAGTTTCCAGAAATAGAAGGTAATTTGGCGTGAGAAAGACTGAGACCTTTTCTCTTTCTTGCATCAGCGTTTCTGTTTAAGTACTAACAGACCGTAGTGGACCATTGTGAACTATTCTTTATGTTAAGACAGTTTTCTCGTCGGGTTGGTCTGGACTTGGTGTGCGGTTGCAAAAGCCAGCCATTGTTCAAACTGTAGTTACACTTTAAATCCCCGTAGCTCTCCGCAGGTTTATCCTGGTTATTATCCTGGGTTATCGTAACTGCCGCTCAAGCTTTGTCTGAACCTGCTGCGACAGGTTACAGTGGAGCATTAGGGCCCAGTGGCAGCTACAGGAGACCATTTCTGCGCCTTCGTGTCTGCATTCAGATCAGCTATCATGCTATAAAGCACAACTTATTAGTGAATTAAATGTGATGGGATGGACTCACTAATGGCTAAACATGACCAAACTTTGGGCGTGAAAGTGTGCAAGACCTTAAAACTAAAGCACACACTCTACACGTACTCATCAGCACCAAGGTTTTGAGTCTGAGAGATCTGATAACCTTTAATCCTTTCATTATGTTTTTATTTTCCTCTTCCTTGTTTTGGGCAAAAAGGTGAAGGCAAACAGGAATTCCGGCATTCAAAGGAAAAACACACAGCCCCCGGGCTGAGAAAACAAGAGGGAGGAATTTTTTAGGGAAGAGAAGGGACCTGTGTGTGTGTGTGTGTGTGTGAGGTGAGTTTGCGGAGGGAGGGCATGCACGTGTGCGTCGCTATTTGGCAGGAAGAAGAGCAGCTGCTTTGTTCATATGGTTGCGTTTGATACATTCATGTCTTTTGCATGCTATGCGGGCAGGAGGGTCACCTCTCTGCGGGTTGCTGGTTTCTCTAACATTTGATGTTGTATTAATGTTTGCTGTGTAATGTCTTGATGTTTTTCTTTCTTCTTTTTTTTTCCAAGGTGTTTCAACAACAAACTTCAGTGCATTTTTTAAAAAAAAGATTTTATTTGACAGACTAACACAAATAAAACCATTTTTAATTTTAAAGTGGAAGGAAAAGATGCGTGGTTGTGAAAATAAATACAAAAATCCTAAAAGTTTGCCATATTTTTATGTTCAACTTCCCTGAGTTAATTTTTTGTAAAACCTAGAAAAAACATTTGTGCACCGCACCTTCTTAAAGCAAAATTAAAACGTAAAAATCACAGAGACTGATTTTGTAATTAAATCTGGACTTTGACTTGGCCATTCTAGTACATGAATGTGCTTTGATCCAAACCAATGAATATTTGCTACATCATCCATGCTGAAGAAAACTGTCCCCATAGCATGACAGTACAAAGTGCAGGGGTGTAATTTTGTTGTTGTTGTTGTTGTTTTTCTCCTCCATGCAACGTTTTTCTTATAAACCAAAGAGTTCAGTTATGTTTTGTTCTGGGAAAACTGCAAAAAGGATTCTGTATGTCTGCCTTTCAACACTTCACTTCTCCTTGCTACTCTTCCAAAGAGTCCAGATTTGTGCAGTGCAGATTTGTTCAATAATGTCCTCTAGCAAGTTTTTGACTCCTTCATAGAACTGCTATATTGATTGTATCTGTTTACTAAGTGGGAAGCTTCTGAAGGCAATCTGCTGCATTTCATTAAAGAATAAGTAAAATGAATTAATCCAATTCAGCGGGAATAACCTCTTTCGCAAGGGACCGTTCACTCAATTATTTTTGTTCGTGCTGTCGTAAACAATTGTTTTTAGAGAGAACATGCATTTTAAATGTTCTCATGTGCTCAAAAAAATTTAACTGGTTAGGTTGCCAAGTTTTTTTTGCTGATGTAACAAACATTTTCATTGGATAAAAACCTCCTTGTACTGTCTGCTTGACTGGTAGTATTTTACTTATTTTAACCTGAATTTATCTTTTAAATCTTGGTTTCCCTTTAATCAGCTAAAGTCCGTTTGAAGTCCAAGGGACTTCCAAAGTAAATAAGGATTTGAGTCACTGGATATAACTAATTCAGGTGTGTGTGTGTGTGTGTGTGTGTGTGTGTGTGTGTGTGTGGGGTGGTCAGGTTTATAGCGTGTCTGCTTCCCCACATGGAGTTCATTACACCTCCGCTGGATGTTTGTTTTCTCTATTAATCCCTGTTCCTCCATTATCAAGATCTCAATCAAAACAGCCCCAAACCTCTGCGCTGTAGGCGACCTGGCATTCACACACACGCAAACACTCACGCAGACACGCATGCACAGGTACCTTTTGCTGCTACTTGTGAAGGCGGGATTTCACCCATCTACACCGGTTCAGCTCATTTTTTTTTAACTTCGGTTCTGTTTTTTGCTTGTTTTTTTTCCTCTTGCTGTCATGTGCTGCAGCGTTTAAAGGAAGGATTTGAGGTTTTTATGTACCGATTAAACGTACCTTCAGGACTTGGCAGCGTCTGCACGTTGGAAGAACTGTGAACTTTATATTGGCATTTTTAATTATTTTTCGGGGTACACAGAAGCAAATTGTTTCCCCAGATGAAAGCCGACCGCACAACCAAGCACACATGGATTCGATTTACCTGCTGGTGGCTTTGACCTTTCAGCAAGCCAGCTTGTGTGTTTTGATGTGCGTGATTTGCATTTTCATCACTTTGTAAGACAACAGCGTCCACATAAGAAAACATGGGAAAGAGAAACGTGGTGGTTTGAAACATCTGCTGCCTCACTGCAGGAAAGGAGGAAACATTTTAAATCAGATTTAGTTTACAAAGAGTTTTTGTGGCAAGATTTAGATTTATGGCAAGAGATTTATCATTTTAATGCCAACAGCATTTCCTGGTGTAATCTTATTAAGGTTTGCATCTGTTTTCTTCTGACTTATGATGAGATCTTGGTAATGTTAAAAATTATAATTTGCATCTTTTCCTCTGTGCATTTGTCTTCCTTCAGGCCACTCGTGCCACGCTCACCACCCACTGTTCCTCCCTGGGCGACTCTCTGAGAAAAGAAAACGAACTTGCACTGATCATCGATGGCCAAACTCTCAAATACGCTCTGTCCTTCGAGCTCCGCCAGGCCTTCCTCGACTTGGCGCTGTCCTGCAAAGCTGTAATCTGTTGCCGGTAGGGGGGAATCATTCATCATTTATTGTGGATTTATCATGCAAAACCTTTTTTATGTTGATGTAAACAAGTCAAGAAGGATTGAAAGCAAAATCACTGAATGGGATTTTTCTCAAAAAGTGAAGAAAAATGGTTTTAAAAATCTGTTTATGATGACATAAAAGTAAGAAGTGCAAATCCATGCTTTCAAATGAAGTTCACTTATTGAATGTGTTTGTTGGGGAGTTCCTTTGTTGTTATTATTACAAAATCATTGGTTTCATACTTTTTTTTTTTTTACAAACCCAGTGAGCACCTAGTTTCTGCTTTCCACAACGTTAGTATTTTAAATCGTTGATTTTATGATGCCGTGCAAGAAGGTTTGCTGTAATAAAACTATAAAAGAGAAAATATGAAAAACACATTTATGGCTAAACAAAAATCTTAAATTTCTTTAACTAACATTGCACATTTATAGACTGCAGTTACTTTAATAAGTTCTTAAAAAAGAACAACAATTTCAAGTTGCAATCAAGTCAACTCTCAAATGTTAATGTTTTGTGGCTGAAGAAATCCAACAGCCAAAGTTTCCCCACAGTCTGGAGGTAAAACGGCAGTTTTATGTGATTTGACAAAGACCGACTGAGTTACACCACATCACTTGATTCTTTGTTGTGAGCCTGAGAGACTGTGCATGAGGACGGTGAAAGTCGTGTCATGTTCCTGTATTGACATGTCATCAGTAACTCACTGACAAATGACAGGTGTGACTGTCATTTGACGTCACACCTAATTTCAAAGTGTATCTAGTCCATAAAGCAAACTGCATGTTCCTTCTTTTGGTCATGTTGCAGTCGGAACCAGTTGAATTTGTCCACGTCTCCCTGAGTGCATTTCTGTGTGTGTGTGTTTGTAGCCAGGAGGGATGTAAAAGAGTCTCTCTTCTGTATCCAAGCCATATCCGGACTCTGGTCTCACAGGCCTTACAAACAGCCTCCAACTTCTTTCTTTCTTTCTTACAAACAGCCTCCAACTTCTTTCTTTCTTTCTTTCTTTCTTTCTCTCTTTTTCTCTCTCTTCTCTCTCTCTCTTTTTCTCTCTCTATCTTTTTCTCTCTTTCTCTCTCTCTCTCTCTCATGTTCACTTCTCTTCTCAAGAAGAGAAGAGTACCTTGATCTAATTTAAAAAAATAAAAAAATCCCCAGATGCACCAAGAAAACATCCCTTTATGAATACAATTAGCACGTTTTCTTGGTTGTATATTTTCAAAGCTTTGTGCAGGTTATGAAAACTAGTGTTTGCTTTTTACCTCTAACAATAAAGCTGTATTCTTATGATTCCCACATGCACAGGCGTACTTCACTCCACAGAAGTCACAGATCAAATACATCCTTGAGGATTTTTAAACTCCAGCTTTTCTAACTTTCCTTAAGAGCTAGCTGTGCTGCAGTGCTAACACTGGCTTTTACATAGGCACAAATGACACCAATATCAAACCAATATTAAAATAATTATCTCCCAAAATGATTTCCACATTGGCCAAAAATAATCTGCTGATCATAAATAATTGCATAAGTTTTGAGTCACAAGACTTTAAACTTTCTATAGCAGCTGTCTGTGCTGAAATACACCAATTTATACCACCGGAGCAAAACACACTTGTTATAAACTGTAACTTATGCTGTCTGTGTGTATTTGCAGAGTTAGCATATGATATTGGTTAGTCATGATAAGTTGAAACAGCAGCCCATAACAAAACTGAAAACTACTAAAGACATTCACTAAAATTATCACCCAAGATGTTTTTCACATGACAAAAATTAACAAATCATAAACAATGTCATAACTTTAAAGATATCCACTCTAAACAGATTTTTTTTTTGCTAACTTCCTGTAGCAGCTAGCTTTACTGTTGTGCTGACATTAGTTTATTCATAAACATGAAGCTTAAGTGGAGATTAGGTTCCAGCAGTTTTTCTTTTTGTTTTTTTAACTGTTTTTATCGTCTAACATTAGTGAGGCTAAGCTCAATTTTTAGACCCTGCTTATGAAGAAGTACATTTTCTTTAGTGTAATTTTTATTATTACGTTGTTAAGGTTAAACATTATATTGAGCTAAGATATTAGTTCATGTTTTTATTATGGTTGTACTTTGTTCATCAACCATTTTACTTTGAAGAACATGGAAAAAAATGTTCCTGACTGAACAATAATCTGTAACAATAGTCATCTTTTGAGTTTGCAAACCTCCAAAACTGGGATTGTAACTTTAATTATATTTCCACTATTGGTTCTATTGAAGCAAACAAACTATATGCTGTTTTAACTTAGGAAAACTTGTTTCATTTTAGATTGGCTATATCTTCTAATATACACGATATCAAAATGTGACTGTATTTACTCTAAAACAATCTGATTATGGTGACATTTGGTAGATGTTTTTAATCTTGTATCTTTGCTGTCGTCTTTGATCAAAGACAAATTAGTCCAAATTGCACACAGAAGATATTTTTAAACACTAAGGAATCTGCCGAACAACAAGAAGCCTTTTATCAAAATTACTGATGGTTAAATGATGTGAAGCTAAATTTAAAATCCAGCTATCAGATAAACTTGCATAAAAAAATAAGGTTGCTCAATGAAACAGAACTGTTTGCTTGGACTTATCATGCATCCCAAGGGAGACTCCATCTCCTCAAGGAACCAGGATTTTTTTTTTTTTTTTTTTCCTCTGGTGAGGAGGTATTTATGCATATGATGAGACCTAGATTTGAATTTCATTAAAATTGTCTGTGAAATGACTTATGATCTTCTGTGTATGATGAATCAAAGTGGGGGAATGGGTTTTGTGTGTGTGTGTGTGTGTGTGTGTCTCGCTCTCAGGGGGCCTTTGGGTCGAGTGTGCTCGGTACGCTTGGGTTCCTGACTTCACTGTGCGTTTGTTTATAAGAGGACTTAGCGGCTGCTTATTTTCTGCTCAGCTCCACCGTGAAGAGCTTTTGGGAGCCTTTCATCTTCCCAGCTCCACTTTACACAATCCCAGACTCTGTTGGCCATGTTTAGAGGGAAGCTAGAGGCGGAGATGAAGAGAGATTTGTGGTCAGAGGCCAAGAGATGCAGGAGCGCTCACTTCAGATGCAGAAACAGGAAAAGTGGAGGGCAGAGTTAGATCCCATCCTTCCTTAATGGCCTCGGAAGTGAGGCAGCTGAGGTTTAGTCCCTGCTACTTTCCTGTGGTGGTTGGGTGATGTGGGTTATAAGAGGGTTCATGTCATTGGAACAGCAAACTTTTGCACATGATTTCATGAGTGCAAGAAAACCACTCGGAGCTGGTTATTTAGCTCATCTGAAGAATGGTCCAAATTGATTCTTTGTAGCTCGTGGGCTTCATTTAAGTGCCTCCTGAGGACAGGGGATCATCGTACAGTATGCCTGTAATTTAATTTAGTCATAAAAATCATCTTATTTTGCTCATTTTGTTCCCTGTCCATGTGACGCCTAATGCAATTTTGTAATGTCGTTATCACAGGAATTGCACACATGGAAGGGGATTGCTCGCTTTAACCTGACCTCTCTTTTTTAACAGCAGCTTTCAGAGACTTTGTGACTTTTAAGAATATATTGTAGCTTAGCTAAAGCTATTTGATTATCACCTCATTCGTTACTGACAGGGAAGCAACTGATGGTTACTGCTAGAGTTTGACCCATCAAAGAACTGCGGCCGATTTCCAATCTCCAGTTTAATCCGCCGATGCAGACTTTAGCTGATCCTGATTTTTCTTGAAGAAATTCAGCCATGAAAACAAGCAGCTGTCAGTAGCACAGAGATTGACGGGGACAAATGCCTCAAATCAAGTCAAATTTTATTTGTATGGCACGTTTCAGCAACAAAGCAAAGTGCTTTGCATCATAAAAACACAACAATACAAAGTCATAGAACACAGTCAACAATTGAAACATGTAGTCACGTGCCGTCGATAATTAAAAAAATGCATAAGGGGCTTTTTGACCAAGTGTTGGCTCTTTTAAATGTTAATGGTAGAGTTTCACTCTTTCATTGCTCTGCAATTAAAGATGCATTTGAGAAAGTTTAAAAAAAAAAAAAAACTAACTTCCATTGATGCAGCTTCATTCTGCATCAATGCTTTCTTTTCTTTCTGCGTTTTTGTCACATTTTCTTGCAGTAACCAATCAGTTAATGCCACACTGTCAGCGAGGGAGTAAAACAAAGACTAAATAATTTGTAGTTAAAGTTATTCAACTGTCTTATTTGCTGGTTAGTATAAGCTCCAAACAATTAAATTATGCCTTTTTTTGTGTTACAACATTAAGATTTTTGTTGTGTAAGCAACTCCTCAAAAGGCCTGTAATACATGTCTGAATCTGTTCAGTATTTTAACAAAGCTCATGCAAAAATAAAAAATATGGAGAATCTATCTGCTTGACGCTCAACAAGAGCTTCTACAATTACAAGTGCTTTACTTCCTTTGCACTTCATCTCTAATCCCGGTGCGTGTATCACGTTGCTGCCATGTTTCCTCCTATGAGACCGATCTGTTTTCACTGTACATTTTTCAGATGGTACATGATGAAACTCTCTTAAGAGCTTGGCTGCAACTTAACTGGAAACTGACAGAGGGCTTTTTACACACTCTTAAGGAGAAATTCACTCCAGGGTGCAACTTCTGAGAATGCAAACACTGTGTGTGTGGCCCACGGGTTGTTTATTACACAAGTTATATTTTGTTTTTGGAAGGAAGCTGAAGAATTTTGAAACATTACCAAGAGTAGTGAATTATTGATCTAAACTTTTTTTTACCAAGATGGTGCCTTCTTTGTGTAAATTGTTGAACAAAGAATATAGTTTCTCTTTCTCTCGAGGCAAAATATGTTTTTTTTTTGTTTTTTTTTTTTGAGATCAACGAAACTGTGTGCATGACCAAGAATAGAGTTTTTCAAGGAATGCACATAAATACAGGTTGTGATTTAAAAATTAAAATATTCGAAACACAGCTGCATGATTCACAAGAGATGTGAAAGCAAACACTGTACTCTTAAAAACAGGGATGTGGAGCTGAATTTTGGCGGAGAATTTGAGAACTACCATTTGAAAAATGGACAGATCCGCCTCTTGGGATCACATCAGGAAATCTCTAGTCATCAAGCCATCATTCTAAAATGATGTGGCACAACAAATCATGACTCTCCTAAATGGACGAGGGAGCCTGGATCAACGAAGCAGCTGAGAGGTGCTTCTGGAGGAGCTGCAAAGATCCACAGCTCAGGTTGAACAATTTGCTGATGCAACATTTACTCATGCACTCCAAAATTCTGCCCTTATGTGAAAAGATTGCAAAAAGAAATGTAGAAAATAAACAAGAAGCCGCATTTATAGTTTGGCACAAGCTGTTTTCTTTGTGATCCACGGTAGTGGCACAATCATGCTGCATAGAAGTCAAATTATTTTATTTTTATTTTTTATTTGTATAGCGTATTTCAGCAACAAGGCAGTTAAAAGTGCCTTACATTATGAAAGCATCATACAGTCACCATGGAAGCTTTCCTTCAGATACATGGAAATTAATGATGTGGGGGGAGGAAATGGATAGAGCAGATGGAAAATATTACTCTTTCCTTTATGACTGTTTTAGTCTTGTACCTGTAACTGCAGCAAATACTTGTTTTGGAAAGTATTTGATCTAAGAGGTTGCTTACGTTATGCAATGCTACTTTAAATTGGAAAAATAAAAAAACAATTGTCTCAATGCTTTGTGTTGGTCACAAATAATGTGGAAACATTTCAGATCATAGAAGAGGCATTAGTGCTTTTGCAAGATGGTGTCAAAAACTCAACAAGTCTTGACATTAATTAGAAACCAGTTACATTGAGTTTCTAAGTGAAAGCCAGGCATAAAGCAATGATATATAGGACTATTAAGTATTTTGTGCCATCCATTCATAGAAACCCGTCAGTAACTTGAGTTGTCTTCTCGGTGGCTCAGTAAATGCAGCCTGACACCTTGCCGTCCTCCCTCGGCGTCCTTCAGGGAAGCACCTGTAATTGAGCCTCCTGCCGTCTTCTTTTGTCAGTGAAGAAACAGAACCGGTTATAGGCCGAGTATCAGTGATTCGGGTCAAGAGGGTGGAGTACCCCTGGAAGCTCCCAGAACACACCCCGCTCAAGATGCATGCAGTCATAAACGCACATCGAGGATGACTGCCACCAAATCTGTTTAGCAGAGAAGTGAGCATTTGCTTAAAGCTTCTGGTAACTGTGGCGAGTCTCCAGCAGTCTCTCAGCAGTCGGCTCTTGCGTCTTCTGGCTTTGTTTGCATTAAAGACTGATTCAATTCATACCTTCTTTTAAAATACATTTACCTTCCGATTTAATCCCCAGTTCAGGCAGCTGCATCCATTTAATATTGACCAGAAACTCTCCGTCTGTTCCCTACAGAGTGTCGCCGCTGCAGAAGTCTGAGATTGTGGACATGGTGAAAAAGCACGTGAAAGCCATCACTCTGGCGATAGGTGACGGCGCGAACGATGTGGGCATGATTCAGACGGCTCACGTTGGGGTGGGAATCAGCGGCAACGAGGGCATGCAGGCCACCAACTCCTCAGACTACTCTATCGCACAGGTGGGAGCAGATTTCTGGTTTCTTTTTAAAGAGTGTAATGCAAGTAGATTTAAGAACATAATTCAAAATGTCTTTGCATGTATTTGTAAGAGAATATAGACCTCTGCCTTAACTGAGATTTCCAAAAGGCCAACGACATTACAAGTGTCAGAGGTTGAAAACTGGAATGGGTTAAATGAAGCCCTTTTCCTGCTCTCGTTAAGCCTTCCTGTTATCATTCTAATGTCTCTCACTCTCATAGCAGTCATGTCTCAACATTTAATAAACATAGAGCCATGTGTTTACCAGTGTGAGGAAACGTTCACCAAGTCAACTAACAACCTCCGGTCACCAACTGATTTCTGAGTGCGGGTCTGCTTACGACCGGATGTATCATCGGAAAAACCAGCCGATGATTCAGACTCGAATGGCTTGGGAACAAAATGTTAGCGTTTACAGCTTGAAAGCTTTGTTAATGGTGTAAAATGTGTCCAAGGATTCCACAAAGTCACCTAAAACTTTGCAGACAGGTACAGCGTGAAGCTGTTTCCTAAAACCAAGCTAATGGCTGGGTAGAAATAACAAAGTGTTTAAGTGTAAAGTATCAAACATTTTCAAGCATTTATGTAGGGTTTTTTTTCCCTTAGAAATTACTATATGTCATCACCTTTTTGTAAAAGTTGTTGACGCTGTTGAAACGTCTTCAGTTACTGAGTTCTGGCTACTTGCTCTTCCCCTCATCCTGCTCTTTAACATCACCCCAGGGGAGGGAATGAAAGGAAATTTCACTTACAAAGATCAGTGAAGTATCATGTTTTCCATATGAAAACATTGCTCTCAACAGGCCTTTACAGTATAAACTAAGCCAATGCAATAGTAGTCAAAACACAAGCAGACGCAGGTATAAAGATTTCACTCATATTCACTTTGGTGGCCATTATTTTAGGAGGCAGTGTTTTGTGTTGCAGTAAATGTAAAGTTAATAATGAATGCATGTGTTAGCATTTTTAGAAATAACATTTTTATCATATTTTATGTAAACCCTCCCGACTCCACTAAGGGACAAGGGTGTACAGAAGATGGATGGATGGATGGATGGATGGATATTTTATGTAAACTTAAATTGTGTCCTTGCTTCCTTCAGTTTTGCTAACCGTCCACAGGTGAATCTAGTCACTTAAATTTAAGAATCCACAAAACACAAGTCAAAATGAAAAATTTATATTTTATACCACCAGTGAGGTCAACAAGAGCAGAAGACAACAAGTTTAATGGGTCTTAAGTTGAAAACAATATGGTGGCTTAAGGTTTTTCAAAAGACAAAGTACTCTTAGATTTCCCAGCGTGAGATTTTATAAATGTTCTTATTGGCACAGGAACCTCTTAAAAAGCACTTTAACACATATGTACAGCTGGAGGTGACTGGAGGTTTCCAAAATATAAAGGGAAGCTGTATTTTGTTGAAAAAATATGGGACTCTAGCATTGGCTGCGATCTGGTTCAATTGTTTTCCAGCTTCAAGTTGACCAGGTTAACTACTATAAGGGATTAAACGACACTAAAGACAAGTGCATTACTCAGCAGTCTTTGCAGGAGTATTTATGTCTTAAACCTTTCCACATTTAGTGATGTGACGACAAACTACAGAGTATCTTATTAGCATTTGATGTGGCAGAGAAACACACAGTGCATTGTATTTATACTGAAATAAAATTACGCACAAGTGAACTCAATTTACTAATCAGCTGAAGCCAGTTAGTTATACTGGATGAAAACCATTTATCGTTTTCCCTCCTCTTTACAAAGTTTCATCACTTTTCTCTACCACATAAAAAGACGTTTGTTGTTGACTAAACGTCCAGCGTGAATACTTTTCTGAGGAATTCCAACAATGCAGCGCTGTGTGTGATGGCTAGATACAAACCTTTGAAAATGGGGGGTGGGGAAACTAATTTGTTGCTGTAATTATTGCAACACTTTAATATGCAGCAGCAATTTAGTGGTTTGAGATCAGGATCTTCTAACTTAGAGTCAGAATTACAGACTCTGTATGTTGTTGTCTTTGACCACCAAACATAAACTAATGACCCAAATTAAGAAGGGAGAAACGGGAGAAGTCAAAGTTTGGGATGATCTCTTTCTGCAGGATCCCATTTGGAAAATATTGTTCAGGGGAAAATGGTTAAGCTTTTATAAAAGCACACAGAGGAGGCCTGCACACTAATGTCACGGGATATTGCAATGTCGTAATGAAATTGAGGGTTGTTATAAATAAATCTTAACTGAGTTTTAAGATCTTTCTGCCTCAATGCAAACCTAAACCGCGGATAGAGAATAGTCTATGCATCAGCTGGAGCAAGTCACATTTATTATTTTTGTCTCGGCAATGCGGTTTTATTAAAAGTTGCTTTTCACCATTTTGCTACTTTACATGTAAAAAGCTCTAAATGTCCTTCAGAAACATTCAGAGCCATTAAACAAGCTTTTCCAATTCATCGCATAGAGAGGCTGTGTGCACAACTAGCATTTATTAGCAGTTCTTTGGATATGTATATTGATGTCAATACTAATCAAATGGCAATATATACTGAAACCGTATTAAAGTAGCTCATCTACTGTTTATCAGGTTCATTTTAAAGATCCTTAAGCATTTATTTGCAGAAACTTTTTCTTGTCTTGGTCGCCATCTTTACATCTTCCTTCGCCCTCTGCCTGAGGTTTTTCATTCCAGCTCTTATATTTCTCACATGATCAGAGGCATTTCTGTCTCTCATTTGTGTCTCCTCAGTTCTCCTATCTGGAGAAACTCCTTTTGGTCCACGGGGCGTGGAGCTACAACCGCGTCACCAAGTGCATCCTCTACTGTTTCTACAAGAATGTGGTCCTCTACATTATCGAGGTAGGAGCCCACACACCCACTCGGCTACATTAACAGAGACATTCAGCAGCTGTTTGTCGACATGGCTGACAGTGACGGACGAGGTGCCCTTCTGGTGTCTGCTTTCTGTCTCCTTTCCACACACACACACACACACACCTACACACACACACACACACACACACACATATATATATATACTTTAAAAGAGTCTTTACATCAGCCATGGCAAAACCTTGGCCCTTGAGGTCAGCTGCTGTGTGTGCAGGCACTTGAATTACATGTTTCGTGTATTTGTCATCTGGGAACCAAATAATCCCTGCAAAGAGAAAGACTTGGTGTTGGGTTTTTTACTAGGGATTATTGCCCAGGAAGTAGTAGTCACGGTTTGGGAAATGCCTGAAAGATGATTGGATTGTCTTTATTAGATGAAGGGGTTTGCTGTCCTTGGTCAGCTGTCCTCACTCCCAGCAACTCGCTATGCTGTAGAAGGACGCCAGCAGGTGCAGGTTCTCACAGGAGGCGCTGGCCGTTGCCCGGCGCCGGTTCCAACCACAGTTCTTTACCAGTAAATGCACGTTTCTCTGATTGTCTCACGTAGTGGGAGCTCAGTGAAGCGTTCTGGGCCAAAAGTTGGAGATGAACTCTGTCCATTTAGAGTAGATACAACAAGTGGGAAGGGTGTGTGTTTGTGTGTGACTTCATCCTTTGGCTGTTTGCTCCCCAGTATGCCCCCAGTAACACCACAGCTCCCAGCAGCGACCTCAAGAATTTCATCTATCTGACCTCAGATCAGCTTGTGGCCTGTGAAACTCCACACTGGACCATTTGTAATAGTCTTTCGCTGCCAGTCAAAAGTTGGCATGCATTAATCATGTACATCATTATTGGACTTTTATGAATGACTTGTTTCATACAAAACCTATATGTAAAAACCCTCAAACATTTTGTTCTCTCTGACCATGTTGCACCTGGACCACAGGCTTTTTGTAGCATCCGCAAGCAATGACATTAACATGTTTCTGACATCATTTTGGTTTGATTTATGACCACTCTTCTTATCAGAGTTGGAAAAGGGTAAATTAGTTATTGCTTTCATAGCACAAATAATACCAGCATCCTTCAAGAAGCTTAATGTTGGCCTGTTTTGTCCTACCCAAAACCAGTTTTGATGTGTGTTGGGGATGATTGTCCATCTGGAACATCAATCTACGTCCAGCTTTCAACCATCTGACCCAAACTGGTGCCTTCAAATTATTGGGAATTTTCTAATAACTAAGGAACTGGGAAAAACCGATGTCGACGAAGGTTCTGACTATGAAGAAACCTCAAAAGCTGAATCTTTGCAAGGAAACCTACCTGTTAAGAGCATTTTTACCAATTCTGCCAATCATAGTAAACAAATATTCAGCCACATGAAGATATTAATTTGAGAACATGCACATATTTGTTGCTTACTGTTGACCCTGTGGAAACGAGGGAAAAAAATAGCTCAATAAACACTAACAAAATGCAGTCATTTATGTGAAAGTCATATGAGTGATACCTTTCATAATGAGCCCTCCCTGAAGAAAGATGAGCTCACATGTTTCTTTACAATCCCAAAAGTTTTTGGCATTCATGCCCTAATGTGTCTCTGCAAAGGTTACGTCCAGGTTTCCATGTCATTCCTTTAAGAGAGACACAATTATCCATGTCTTTGCATCATTTCCACCATCATCTAATACAAAAAGTTAGCTTTACCTGCAGACGTTGCTCCTCTCGTCACCTCTCGCCCCTCTGTCTGTGTCGCAGCTCTGGTTTGCGTTTGTGAACGGCTTCTCCGGCCAGATCCTTTTCGAGCGCTGGTGCATAGGCCTCTACAACGTGGTGAGAACCTCCTACACTTTCACCTAGTCGTCTCTCTTGCTCTCTGCCTATCTCTCCACGGATCTCAAGCACTCTGTCTTCTTATCGCTGCTCTGTCCTCTTGCCAGAGACGTCTGCATGGATGCATGTCTGGGTGGGAGCGTGCTTGTGTTCGCCCTGGCGACTCTGTGTGTGCGCTGCGTCTGGCTGCGGATGCCTTGGGGCCTCCTCTGTGTTTTAAACATTATGGAATTCCTTTTTAGCACTGACCATCTGATAAGAACAATGACTGCTCAGCAAAGCATGTGTGTGCTTTCTGCAGATATTCACCGCGCTGCCCCCGTTCACTTTGGGGATCTTTGATCGACCGTGCAGCCAGCAGAACATGCTCCGCTTCCCACAGCTCTACAGGATAACCCAGAATGCCGAGGGCTTCAACACCAAGGTATGCGTGTGGAAGAACGTGTTTACCCCCGTTTTTCTCAGTCTGCATTGAGCTTGTTGTGGATGTTTGTGATTTGATGAGTGATGCCGGGTGTTGGGTTGGGATCTGAGGCAAGTAAACGAAGACTTAATGAAATTCCCAGCTGTGGAATAAGAAACTCTTTCATTTTAGCCTGCTGTGTGTGTGTGTGTGTGTGTGTGTGTGTGTGTGTGTGCATGTGTAGGCGTGCGTGCGTGTTTGTGTGTGTGTACTGCACAGAAAGCAGCTTTAGGTGACACATAGTGAATGTTGTACTTTACTGTAAGAAATTGCTTTTTCATTACTTTTTTTACATGTAAGACCTGTAAGTGCTATCCATTTGTTTCTCTGGTTAAAAAAAAATATATATGTAAAAACTTTTAAAATAAATTTCTATTTTATTTAACTTAATCCTGATTTGAAACCTGATTTAACTACATTCAGTCATTGGGAATAAACAAACAAAAGCAACAGTGAATCCTTTATTATCCTATGACTCAGAATATGACAGATTAGTCCAAAAAGTAAAACATAACAGTACAAAAATGCTTCTGTTATGTTTATTTTATAGGATGTGTTCTGTTTCCCTGAGGTACAAATATCAAGCAACAGAGGTCAATGTCTCCTGGACATTCTATAAAATGGGAAATATAAGAGAACAGTAGGCAGGAAGTTGAAGCTGTGAGGTATTATACGTCGCCTCCAATCACTCAGGCGCTCAGATAGATATTTGTTGTTTGATGCAGCAAACAAAATTTTGGTAGTTTCCAAACTTCTTGTCTCCAAATTTCTCAAGTCAAAAGGATTTGAGGACCACAATATGGTCCTGTCTTCTATAAAATCAAAGCAATTACGAAAACCGTGGGCATCAATAGCGCAATGCTGTATTTTCCAGACAAGTCATGCCGAAGTATAGGTCACATCAGTCAAAAAATGCATGTCGCACTAGACGATGAGTCACATTTATTTAAAAACCAACCTCGTCCATGTCGAGATGATCCGGTGACTCGTTGTGTTCAGTTGCTTTTCAACAAACTCCAAGAAAACTGTTGACTTTGTCTTGGAGGTCTGCTGACTGTTTCTGACGAGGTTTCTCTCACCTTCTTCCAGGTATTTTGGGGACACTGTATCAATGCACTGATTCATTCAATTATCCTCTTTTGGTTTCCGCTCAAAATGTTAGAGCACGGTAAGCAACTCCCACACATTTTTTTTTTATTTTTAATAATATAAAGCCAGTTCTGGTTAACAAAGCTTTGCATGTGTTGTCCATAGATTCCCCGTTTAGTAACGGCCAGGGAAACGACTACCTGTTTGCAGGAAACATGGTCTACACGGTAAGCTTCTTATTTATTTATTTTCTGCAGATTTGTGTCATGTATTCATTCTGGATTTTCATAGATGGATTTGAATTGTTGTTTTTTAAGTGTGGAATAAGTCGACGGCTTCTGTACATTTTAAAACTAAGAACTTGATTCACTTGCTGGAATTTGCCCCTCCCCACCTCAGTTCCTCAGACCAAAATTTTACATGGCGGATAAAACTAATGTTTGATTAAATGTCTTTCGGCGCATTGCAGAAAACTACATACTTATTATCCAAAGATAATTTGAAGGATGTTTGGCCAGTCCTCTTTCTGAAGTTGGTTAATTTCATGCTTGAAAGTAACACTTGACTCCACCAAGCATCCTCCTTGATCATCTCCATCTTTGTCTCGTTTGGCTTTCCGGTGTGTTTCCTTTCTTCATGTTCCTCCTTTCTTTCCTGCCTTCCTCTCTATTCCTTCCTTTCCTTCCCTCAGTCTTTCTGTTCTGTCTCCATTTAGTTTCCTCTGCCATAAATTCATTGTGAACTTTAATATTTTATGTTTTTGACTCAGTGTGGAGGACTAATCTCTGGAAAGTGGAGTCTTGGAGAAGTCTGGAATTTTTATAAGGGAACTGTGTAGGAATCCTGTCTGTTCTGTGTTTGCACAGAGGTGCTGGTGGGGGTCCGGGGTACTTTAACAGACGTTGCTGAGTTTACTGTACAGCATTAATGTTTATTGTCTCCACAGTCGCCAGCATTCTAATACGGTCTCCTGTTTCTCTCTCTGTTTTTGTTTGTGTGCCTGTCCGCTCCTGGTGTTTGTGTGTCTCTTTGCAGTATGTGGTCGTTACAGTTTGTCTAAAAGCTGGAATGGAGACCACCGCTTGGACCAGGGTAGGAGCATTAACACCCCTTAATAAACCGAGCCACATGTGCAATATTTTGCTCTTAAATAAAAAGGATATTGTAGTTTGTTTCTTTTTTGAAAAAGTCAGTTCTCTCCATAGTCGAGGAAAATCTTGTGGGTTTTCTCTAAATGCAGCTTCTCTTACAGTTTTCTCCCTTCCACTTCATGAGTGTTTTAATTTCTTTCTCGGCAGTATTTCATATGTACAAAAAAACAGTCTAGGAAACATCCAAATGATGATAGATTAACCCTCGAGTCTGCGAAGCAGCTGAGACGGATGCTAAATATGCTCTGAGAGATTCATCTTGAAAGGAACAAAGGAAGATCATAGTTGCTCCAACAGAGCACGGCGAAGCAGAAAAACGCCCCAAACCATCCATCAGACTGATATTACAGTTAGAATCACTAACAGGAAAATGGAGTGAATTTGACATTTCTAACGTAGGGTGCAGATGTCCTCTGTGTTCCCAGAAAAAAATGTTTTATTCAACTCACTTTTCTTTTTGGGATTTTTATAAACTGTTATAGAAGACTACCGATGATTGATCATCATTTTCCAGCTAAAATATTACTTCTACTTTATTTATTGCTGTGAAATTTATATAATTTCGCCAACATTTCCAGTCCCAGCATATTATTTAACAAGCTGCGATTGAAGACTATAAAAACAGGATAAAACAGAGGAACTTGGCAGTAAGTTATTCGGCCTTCCTGTTATCTGCTGAAAATCTCTTTGTCTGTTGCAGCCTGACTGAACCATAAACGTGTCCCAGCGACAGTAGAAAATATTTTCTATTTAAATAAAATGCTTCACTGCTGCCAAAAAATGCAACGTGGTAGCCTTTATGTTTGGTTTGTTTACTGAAAAAAAAACATCATTTCCTAGTTTCCATCAGGCCGGTCACCTTTCTAAACTGTTCATGATCCTAAACACGAGGTGTCGGCTTTCGGTTCTTAACCACCGTTAGAGGTGGAGGTAAAGTTTGGAAAAACAGGAGCTCCAGCTGTGACGGTGACATTATTTAGCTAGTTCCTGCTGCCGGAGTGACAGACTGGCAGGACAGACAGCGAGGCGCTGACACCTTTGTCCGTTCAGCTGTCCACACAACAGTCTGGGAGTAATGAAGTGAGGTCCCGCTGGAATTCACACAGTGTCCCCTTACAGCACATCACAGAGACGGATGAAGACAGGGGACGGACGGAGGGAGGGAAAGGTTGGCTATATTCAGAGCCATTTGACCTCGTCTCTCTAATCTCCCTTTTTCTTCTTGTCTTCCCTTGTCTGTGTCGTAGTTTTCCCACCTGGCCGTTTGGGGAAGCATGGCGCTCTGGATGGTCTTCTTTGCCGTGTACTCCGTGTTCTGGCCCGCCATTCCGATCGCCCCCGACATGCTGGGCCAGGTAATTTACTCTCCGTAAAACAGCTTATCCCTGAATATCGTTACTTTTGAACCACCTTTCCTCCATGTTGGGCACTACTTGGCGTCTAAGAGACTTGGGTGTTCTTTGTCTGCGCTGCTGGAGCCCCTCAGGACGGAGGCGTTTACCCCAGAGGACAGCCCCACACCTGCTGCGTGTCACCCGAACTCTGGTCTTTTACTGCTCTCTGAGGAGGTGTTGACTCATAAGGGTGGGCTGCTGGTGATTGCGATGAGGGTCGGCCAGGGGAGAGAGGCGAGTGTTTGAAGAACCCCCTAATTGGGAGACTGATTGCAGAGGTTGGGGATAAAGACCCGGGTGGGACTGGGCGTCCCGCTGAGTGGACATGGAGAAGCAACAGGACCGTCTCAACTCTCTCCAACCCATTAATTCAATTTGTGTCAGAAATCAGGAATGCGGTCAAATATCCCTGCAGCTGCTCAGACTGACTGAGTCGGAGACACTCAGCCATCACAACCCCCGTAACTACCCCCTTACCTCTCTTGTTTCCCCCTCCTCCGGCTAACTATACGTCCATTTGTCCAGGGGGGAGGGCGGCGGAGGATGAAACGCAGCATAGTTGTGCTCAGAATAACTGAGGGTGGCATTAGGTGGCACCATCAGCAGTTACAAAAAAACGTGGAAAACTTTCATTGTTCTTAACTGATTTAAATGAAAATGTTTTACTTTTCAGACATGAAAATAATACTATTGACAGACTTCATTGTTCATCCCATTGTCTAAATTTTGTCTTTCTTTTTTCTATATGTCTCTTTCTTATGTGAGCACCTTCGATTCTGTGTCCTTGCTTCATCCTTTTTATTCCTGTTTGATTCCTCCATCCATCTTGGGCTTCCTTGAATGAGTCTTTTCTCCATCTTTCCTATCTTCTTTTCTACTGTCTTTACTTCCTCCTTTTTCATCCTTATGCCCAGCTTGTGTTACCTTCTTTAGTTACTTCCCTGATTTTTTTTCCTTTCTTTCCTGTCTTATCCTTCCCTTCTTTTGTAATTTTCTTGTCTTTCCTTCCTCTATGCCTTTCTTTCCACCTTTGTCATTTCTTCCTTCATCCTGACCACATCCATGAATTTAAAGTTTTCTATTTTCAAATAAGCTATGAAGGACTGAGCACTCTGGAAGTTGGATTTGTTTTTTGTTTCTTTGTTTTTTTAACGAGTGTTTGAACGCCGGTCCTTTCGTCTCTGTCTGTGAACGTAAACCCACTGAAGCAGTGGAACTCACTCAGCGTGATTTGAGGTGACAATTGATCTAAATATTCATAGCTACAGACAGACTTTTGTAAAGTTGTGTGAGAAGGAGAAGACAAAGATTAGCAGCAGCAGGTGAGGACAAGCAGCAGAGACAGCAGCCACCAACGTTGGAAGAAGGTTGCGAAAGAGAGAGATTGAAGGGAATTGCAGGAGAAAAGATGTGTGGGAGTAAAGAAGCAGAGAGAGACACGCAGACTGACACGGTGAGACAGTGGCTGGACGCATGATTAATCTTGGGAGACGGACCGAGAACGGGGTCAAAGGTCAATGAGTCGTGTTGCAGCTGGACTGCACGGACAGGTAGGGGGTTTTCGTTTCGCTGCAGAGAATTTCAGCGAATCCATTCTGTGGCGCAAAAACGAGCTGTGAGAAAGCTGCAAAGTATGTTGGGTTAAGAGTTTAATTTTCACACTCTGTGCTTAATGCACTTTAAAACTTAATTATCTTTGCCACATATAGTCCTGTGGAAAAGTTTTCACCACCCTTGAATTTTATCACCTTTTTAATGGTTGAAAAACCTCGTTACAACCATAAACTTTAATGCATTTTATTGGGATTCTGTGTTGTTGACCAACACAAGGCAGTAACTTAATTATGGAAGAAGAAAAAGGATTTTAGATTTCTGTTTACAAAGAAACTTCTAAACTATGAATCATTTTTCTCCTTGGCACAATCTCCTGGGTGTGTTTGGGTGCTTGAAATCCTTAAAAGATTCAAATTGAATTTCAATTAGCTGCTTTCTGTATAAACTCCCTGAAATTGTTTGATTTTCAAACTCTGCGGGTTTGTAGTAAAGTGCAATCTTATGTTTGATTAAAAGCCAAAATTTGGAAGATGTTATTTAGTTGAAACCAGATATTTACATACACCTAATAAAGACACACAGATGTTTTTTCTCACTATCCGAAGTTAAATCGGACAGAACTTTTCTTGTTTTTAGGTATGTTAGAATTATCAAAATTATTTCTATTTACGAAATGTTAGAAAACTTGGCAAGAACATTCTGTAAATATACTTTTTGTAACTTTCTTTGTATTGTGCTGAAGCATTTAATTTGAGCAGGAACGTAATTTACCTTAACACCGTTTGTTTGGATTGTTTCAATGTAATTAATATTTATTATTCCTAACAGTTAAATAACATATCAATCTGTGCAATTGAACCAAAGATTCTTATATTTATACATAAATTTGTGTTTGTTTGTTTGTTGTTTTGTTTAAATTGGGTAAATTTAATTGTTAAATTTGTGTTTTTGTTCTCGGACCAATCAGAAGTAAAGTGTGTGTGAGAGAGAGACATTTTAAGACATAGCATTTGGTTATATTTTTATGTACCTGGTCACTGCTGTAGAATACGTCACAAGACATTATCGGCGGAAATTTAAGTCTTAGTCATGAACTGAAACTGTTTTTTTGTTTGTTTTTTGGTTTTATCTCCAAAGTGTGGTGCTGGAAAGGTTTGAAAACTTGCCTTGAAAATGCTTGAAGCTTACCGTGGGTGACGTGTACAAACCCTGAATCTTGCACTTTGTACTGGTCAATAAAATCATCAAAGTTTGTGGTTTTAAGGATTAAAAGGAGAAAGAGATGTGAGGCACTGTATGTGAGGTTTTACGGGCTCAGGGTGGAGAAAAAACATGGGTTAAATCTTAATTTAAATCAAAATGTAAGAGAAACCAAATGTAGCCTGTATGTCGTCATTGCAGGCTGGTAAAGTGATGCAGTGCTGGTACTTCTGGCTGGGTCTGGTCCTGGTGCCCACCGCGTGTTTACTCAAAGACTTCGCTTGGGCTGCGTAAGTAGAGCACGTTTAAAATAAATACATTATAAAATCTACACACAGGCTGTATAAGTTAAGCGAATCGTTTACATGACCCATATTGAGTCTATGTCAACACTGACGCACAGCGGATTATGAGCTGCATGTGTCTGCAAAGCGAAGTAATCCAGACCTCTTTTATTTTTTTCTTCTTCTCTGCAGGACACGTCGCACTTTGAGGAAGACTCTGCTGGAGGAGGTGCAGGAGCTGGAGGCGCGGGCTGTTGACCCGGGAGCCGCGGTGCTCAGGGACTCCAGCGGCCGCAGGTGCAGTATGCGAAAAGACGAATTAACATTTTTGTTTTATAATTCAGATGTCTACTTTGTATTGGTACAGTTTTCCTTCATTCTAGATGTATTTCAGGTTTTTTTTTTTTATGTTCTGTATGCATTTCACTCTTCGTGGAAGTAAATTAATCTGCCCCTGTGGCACTGCCCACAGGGCTGAATCCAAACCCGAGGTCCCATAGACCCAGAACTGCTCCACAGAGGTAGTTTTTAGGTTTGCCCTGTGAACTCTGGCCTCACATGACCTGCGTTTCTTGTTGCACGCTGACTTTTGAGTGACACTCGCATGGTTTTCTCTCAATCACATCTGAAAGGTCATGTATATTCTCTCTCCATATGTCTTTAAAACTTTCCATTCCTCTGGATTTTTTTTCTTTTTTTTTTTTAGGTGGACCAATTTGAACTGCTGTACAGACCTGGTGTGTTTACTGTTTGGCTGTAGCTCCTCAGGCTGTGACTTAGTGGTCTTGTGTGTGGTGTTTGTAGAGTTGTGTTGGGATTAAATGGACCGGGGATTCAGTTAGTGCAGAATCCACAACCAATTTTTCCGATTTGCACCTCAGGTTACAACCCTAATTTATTTTATTATGCATTCAAAAACCACGTTCGACTCCTGTACACATATTTTGGATTGTGAATATTAAAATGAAAGGAAAACAACCAATTAAACATCTTGCAATGGTGCAAAAAAAACTTGGTAGGAGCCTAACTACATAAAATACTAAGAGATAAAAGGGCCACCACTTCCACAATTAAAACTCTCCATCAGTAGTAATTTTATTTTATTTTATTTTATAAATTTAAAAAAAAAAAAACATAGTCCACCCCCAGTATTTGCAGAGGTTAGGGACCACAACCACTTGCAAATTGTTGAAATTTGCAAATTCTGAAGGCTTCCTCTACTAACACTTGCATTTGCATATTTTACGAGTTTAAACACCAAATATATCTTATTATGCATTAATATGCACAGTCACAGTCTTCCTCATCAGCAGCAAGGAAATTAAATGGCGCTCCAGGACTGGCCACTTTGCAAATACCGTCCAATAGCTTGTAAAGGAGCACCGGGCATCGGTATCTCAGCTTCATAAGCAGAATTAGAATATTTTTGATATGTGAATACTGAACTGAGGACAGACGGGATTCCAGTGTGCCATCTCTCTCCCAGTGTGGTGGAAAAACCACCTAATGTCTTTGTCCAACCCTGATCGTCTCCATTCCTGTAGTTTTAATATAATTACTGCTCAGACTGTAGGCATGTTTTTTTTTTTTTCTTGAAGCGTAGACGCCACAGGGAATCAGTAGCTTTATTTTGTAGGGTTTGTTGCCACTGTAAGTGTCGATCATTTTCTCTAGAAGTGCCAGTAGTCGTGAAGGGTGTTGCATGATGCATTCTCCAACTAAACAAATTGGTTAAGGTAGCTCTAATTTTTCATCATCTGATATGAGGAGTGTTTGCTAAAACGATTCTAAACGCAGCTGGTTGAATGAACGAGTTGGAAAAACCTAAATTGTGCTTCGGGTTTCCGAAAGATGAGTCGGGGAACCAAACATATGGTCTCATCCTTAATCAAATTGCTTTCCAAATCAGAATCGTCACCAGATCCCTCCATCCGCTCCATTTCAAATCAGAGAAGGAAAGTATGGAAGGTCAGAGAAGCAGCGGTGGGAAACGCTGAAATGAGAACACATCTGTGTTTCAGTGCTGGCTTTTTTTTTTTTTTTTTTTTTTTTTGTATGCATGTGTGGAAGGGTTCAAAATGGAGCATATCCTTGGGCTCCTTTTGAACTGGCAGGAATTTGAGGGGAGACGGCTAAATGTCCAGCTTCCATTTAGCCTTTTATGATTCGGCTCCGTCATCGATCTAACAGACGTTTCTTTTTTTTCGAGGCCAAAGAAGTCCTTGAGCGAGCTAAAAAGCTGTTTGTTACTTCGGTAGAAACTCGGGGGGGAAGATTCCCAACAGTTTCCTGGCTCCCAGATTCAAATTGTAGCCCGGGGCATCCTGGCCCAAGTTCATAACTAGCCCACCGATCATAATCGCTGCAAAATACATCAGGTTTCAGCGCAAACCCCTCGGTTTCACGCTGTTTAAACACCAGAGGATATAAACTTAACTATACATCCTGGTCGCTGACGGCATCCTAAACGTTTACATCCCGTGCATATACTTTTATGGCTGCCATGACGGTGATGAGACAGGGGGAGAAATTCATGATTGTGTGTGTTCGTGTGGAATATGTGGCGAGAGCTTAGTTATTTTTGGTCAGGGGAGGAGAGGAGCCGTGACGGCGTGTGGTCTTAAAACAGAGGGGCCACTCTTCGCCGTGGACAGGAGGAGTTATGAGGAGAGGAGAGGAGCTGGGTGGGGGCGTGGGGGGTGAGGAACAGTTCACTGTGGATGGCTTGTTTCCCTGCAGGCAGTTGTTGGATTACAGTTGGGCTTAATTAAATCTCCAAAACATGCATCATTAAATCCCTCTGGACCTAAACTCACTTTACACGTTGATCAATGTGCTTTGATTTAGATGCAATCTCCCATTAGCCCTCAGTATTGGGGTATAGTGTTGATTTTCTCTCTGCAACTGCAGATTAATCGCTCTGCCTTTCATCCGTGTTGCAGTCTAAACGAACGAGCCCATCTGCTGACAAGAGTATTTAGGAAAACGCCTTCGAGTGTCGGACGCTCCAACTCGGTGCAGCAGACGGTGTCACGTGAGTTTCCTTAAACACAGTAGAGCCTCGCAAAAGTATTCGCACCCTTTGAACTCTTAAGTTTTGTCGCCTTACAGCCTCCATCTTCTGTTTGTCAGAGAATAGATCAACAAATATGAGCAGATAATTGTGAAAAGGAAGGAAAGCAAAATGTGTTCAAACAGCATGATGGGGGTGGGCAGTTTCAGCTTTCCTCCTTTATATATTCTTATATTTCCAGATGAGCTGAATTTAAACTGAGCTTAAAACACAGGTGAACTCAATTTAATAATTTATTGACTTCTGGAGGTAACTGGTTGCACTTGATTTTATTTGTGGTTATTAGATTAATGGAGGCTAAATAGAAATGCTCTGTTTATTTCAATAAAAAAGAACTGAACATTATGTCTTCTTTCACAACAGTGCTCCACTGTTGAATTATATTAAAGATTTTAACTCCAATGTGACAAAATGCGAAAAAGTTCAAGCTTTGTGAATACTTTTTTGAGTCTGGTAAACGCTCTGGACAGAATGAAACCAGTTATTCTGAGAAGAAGACCAATGTTGAGTTAAGAGAAATTTGAAAAAATTACCTATTTTTTTTTTGTATCTTTTATAAAAATTGGATCTAGAATGTTGAAAGAATGAGATAATCCAAATTTAAAGCCTTTTAGATACATTTTGCGGTACATGAAGTGATCCAAAAGGTCAAAATGGTTATTGTGGAAAATACAAACGGCATTTTAAAAAAATGGATAATTAAAGACTCACAGTGAGATAAGCTGCTCCTGCGTGAGTGTAAAAATGTAAACATTTCTCCTGTTTTGTCCTTTTTCAGATGGTTATGCTTTCTCTCAGGAAGAGCACGGCGTGGTGTCCCAGTCCCAGGTCGTTCGGTCCTACGACACCACCCGCCAGCGCCCCAGCCTCTAGCCGCCTCCGCCCGCCCCGAATGAGGCGTTGGCTCAACGTAGCAATCGTTGTCATGACGACAGCCAGATGAACTTCAGAGCCACACTCTGACCGGCCTCTGCCGTGGCTTTACCAAGACAGTGACGTGACCTCACCGTCACTCGGTGATGGGAGGGTCACGGTCGGGTGGGGAGGGGCCGTGTCCGGTGTTTGGAGGACGGGACCAGGCTAATTACTGAACAAACTCCTAACAAAAAAAAAGCTGCACAGGCATGAGCAAACCATATCCCAGACATGCCAAGTCGAACTCAAAGACTTGTACCTGTATACACCTCAGATCGTATCACGCCGCTGCGCGTCAACGTGTGTGTGTGTGTGTGTGCGTGCGTGCGTGTGCCTGTTTCTGTTCGTTTGCGTCTGCCTGTGCATGTTCGTCTGCACACCGCGGCGCTGTGCGTGTGTGCATGTGTTGTCTATGTGTGTCGCTTCCACGGTTTCCGCTCGTCTCCAGCAAGGAGGATTCGGCACACCTGTCGTCACGCAACGAAGCGGAGACGGATGTCAAAATGATGGAGTGCGGGCTAAATTCCTCAGAAAGGACAGAAGGGAGCTCTGCACCACAGCTACACACCCGGTTTTGGCTCCATGGCAGCACCAGGCTTCACTGCCAAACACCACAGAGGTGCAGCTGAGGCAGAACGCTCCACCTTAAAACTTGGACCACCACCGTGCTGCAACACCCCTCTGAGACCTCCTCTTGTTTATTTCTTCCTTGCTCTTATCTCCGCATCTCATTGCATTTCTGCAGCCGCCATGTTCATTTTCCTCTGGACAGTTTTTAGGTCTGTTTGCACTCGTCTAACGCCGTCAGCTGACGTAGAAGCAGCATGCCCGTTTTTAACGCTTCCCCTTCAAGTTCTGTTGGGATATCTGTTCTTAACTAAACACTTTATTTTTGTTTTATTTTTTAAGATTAAAGTGGACATTCATGTGTATGTGTTTATATATATTTTTTTCTTTCTTTTTGATGTATGTTTTTGTACTCATAAGTGGGGGAAGACCCGTTAATACCCGAAGGAATATTTTACTTGAACTACTACTAATAGGCGTCCAAAAATGGCGAGGGGATTGGATTGAGGACGCTTGCATGAGTCATGTGTTTCTCTGCGCTGTCTGAATGTCCATTGTCTGTGTGCTCTGTGTCGAGGACACTGCTTCAGGAATGCAAGATTGAAGGGTTTGTATTGGTGGGTTGTGGAGCGGGTGGGGCCGGGGGGGGAGATGTCCATCCAAGTCCTAATCATTAAATCTAATCAATCCATGACCCGAGCTCATGTCTTTGTGTTTCCACTGCTGGTTGAAAGGTTTCAGAGTCCAGCTGTAGCTCCAGGGAAGCTTCAGAAGTTTGGTTTATGTTTCAGACTGAAAGTGTGTGTGTGTGTGTGTAGACCACGAGGGTTTGACATGAGATACGCGCAGTGTTGAGTACATTTACCCTGATGAGGATGTAAACAAAAGCCTCAACTACACTTTTGGAAAACCTTTAATTTGAGTATACTATTTTAGTCCAGGTTATTTGAACTAAACTAATTTTAGCACGATCACTGACGTAACGGTTATTGGTGCCTGTAACAGTTACCATGAAATAAAGAGGATCTGCATTCGACAGACCAGCCGCTTCTGGAATAGTGAAGAAAGCCACAGCAAATGTCAGGTGGAGCTGGAACAACCAAAATTACATTTTTGCCCTTCACTCAAAGCTACATGTGCCGCTGACTAGACCATCGCAAATGCATGATGCTACCAACACCATATTTTGCCACAAGAACTGAGCTTTTCTGTAGTGATAAACCCAGGGCTCTCCTGGAGAAAACCTGCTGGAGGCTTTAAGAGTTCACTGGGTTGAAGGCTCACCATCCAGCAGGATGCAGACAGCTACAACTGAATGGTTTAGATTAAATAATCACTGCTTTCACAGATACTCGCTGATCAATCTGACCTCAGACTGGGGCGATGTTTGGTTTTTCCTCAAAGGAGTGGCCTCAGAAGAAATCTGTGAGTGTCCTGGAGAGGCCTGCAGAGTCCGGACTTTAACCTGACTGAAAATCTCAACATAAATCATCTTGAAAACGTTTGAGATGAGCTGAAGAGGAACGACCATAAAGGTTGAGCCAAGAGAATAGACGACCTGGAGATCTGGTCAAAGATCCCTCACTCTCTCTCTCTGTGTGTGTATGTGTGCTCCAACCTTCTGAAATGTTCCACAGAAAATACCGTCCTATTGGCAAAAGAAGCTTTTTAAACTGTATTAATAGCAGGGGTGCCAATAAATGCGGCCAGAATCAAAGTTCTCCCACACTTCACCATTAAGCTCAGGAGAGTCCTCGCAGACGGATCATCAGGAGGCCTCCCCACCCCCTCCCCCCCTCTCTCTCAGCTGGAGATCCTGTTCCCACCCACCTTCCTGGATGTGGCCCGGCCAAAACCAACCACAGCTGCTGCTGGGTGGAGAATCCATCTTTGGCAGGAAGAAATCCGTTTGGTTCTTTCAGTTCCCCTCCAGTGGCTCGTTCCACTTTATGCTCTTATTTCTGGAACCCGGACTTTGAAGCGTTCACGTTTAAAGTTTCTTTGTGCTTCGAGTGCTGTGGGAAGCAGACTTGTCTGCGAGTGTGCGTCTTGTACTTCTTTGTTTGGCTGTTTTTAAAAGGGATTAAGTCGGCTCTTAAGCCACCAAAGTGTCTTTGTTCGAGAGTCGCTTGTTCATCTGTCTCAACAAACCGCTGCGACACAAACTCTCATCAGACCACATTCTGTTTCAAAATGTTTATTTTTTCAAACTTATATCAAAGTGTCATCTCCCCCCGCTTTATAAATTGTTTCAGAGGGAGCGATAATGAATCCACGGTTTGTCTCACACAAGCTGCCCCACTAAATCTCATAGTGTGCTTGGACTAGAGAGGAGATGCACAAACATGCCATGCTTGGAGTAGCTGCATGTTCTCATCAAGTGCATGTTCCTCAGCTGTGCAACATTCCACCGAATGACTGGAAATTAAGCAAGTTTTGTTTGTTTTTCCTAACCCACAGCCAATAACTGCTACTTTCGTGACTTTTTAAAGTGGAAAACTGTGACTCAAACCTGGCCTGACTCTCTACGGCTGCAAGTTCACTGAACTGTGCAGCGTTTGTCACACACACACACACACACACACACACACACTCCTCTCACCAGTGTTGGTTCTTAAATGCGATACAACTCAGTTGAGTTCTGGTTTTATCTGGTGCTTCTGCGCCCAACCTTTCTAATGCCTCCCTGGGCAGTTGCCCATGTAGCCCATATCAAAAGCCACATCTGCCTCTCAGAGGAAATAATTGATGGGGTTAGACTTTTAGATTCCTTGCTGGGTATTTGCACTCTTGTTCGTGTCACAGTAACACTTCCAGGGAACATTAACCACCAGCCTTCTGTGAATACTGCCATATAGTTGGGGGTGGGGGGGGAAGTGGTAGAGGTTTGTGAGAGCGTTTCCGCTCGGGGGCTGTTTTTTCTTTCTGGGTGGTGGGCAAAAGGCCTTGTGGGGGAACTGGTATAGTTGGGTGGAGCGTCACAGTCTGCGTCCCGTGTTCACTTCATTAGATGTTAAATGGTCTGCTGGGAGATTGCAACAGCCTTACACATCACACCACCTGCATTTCCCATTACACCCGGTTCACTCAGAGCTGCTCGCACAAGACCACATCCGTCCACGCTTCGTGCTCACACTGAACGTCTGTCCACATGCTTTCTCTCATCACGCTTTCAACACAAACAAAACTGTACCATATTGTGTAAACTCGCTCGCATTTTATTCGCGGCCACAGATGTGCACGGTGCCTTAAACGAAACATGTGGTCCTGTTCTTTTTCTGCTCGGAGATCCATTTTTTTTTTGGTTTTTCATGCTATAAATCAAAACAGTCGTCACTCATTCCTGCACATATAAGCCAGCAAATCTCTTTTCACGCTTTTCGCGTAGGGGTCCGTGTGCACAAGAAACGCACGCGGCTCCGATTCGAGCTGCGTGCGTTTTACTGCATTGAACTGCGCGTCGTTATCCACCTGGCCCGTGGTAAACCCTAAAACATTCAGTTTTGCAGAGAGTTGTTTATGGATCCATAAACCCCCATCACGGGTTGAGCTGAGCTCGGTGACACTTTGCCAAGAGATCATATGAAACGCCAACACACAATAGCAGGGCAGGTCCAGACTGGGAACAGCTTAAGAAGTCCTTCATGTGAGTCCGGACTCCTTGATTTCTTTTCTTTTTCTTTTTCTTTTTGTTGTTTTCTCCACTTTGGAAGTGAGCCCAGACGTCCCTGCTCCAACAAAATCCAGAGTGGTCTGCAAGTAAGCCACCCTCCCCCGGCCCGCCTCACCTCCATCCTCATCACACGGTTACTGGAGGTCCTTTATTGTCACTGGTGCCGCTGGATCCCGCTGTCGGAGGAGGACAGGGGGACTGGAGGGGTCTGTATGCCCCCTGACTGTGGTCCAAAAAGGCCGCCGTCGGGGACACGGGGTGGGCGTAGCCGATGTACTGTGGGTGCATGAACTGTGACTGGTGGGACATGATCTGGGTGGCCTGCTGGCAGTTGAGAACTGAGAAGTTGGTGGGCATGTTGACGAAGACGCTGGCGTCCGGGGGCAGACAGCAGGAGGCCTGAGCCCGCATTAGCGGAGCGGGACCGGCGCGGGCCCCGGCGGGCGGAGCCGACGAGCTGGACGAGGTGGCCGTGCTGGACTGCCGGGACGAGGAGCCCCTGGAGCTGCTCGCCATCATGGGAATGGTTTCCAGGAGGCGGCCGCCGGCGCTTCCGCTTCCCGAGGCGCCGGCCGAGGAGAGCTCCTGCTTCGGCCGGAGGCAGCGGCAGCAGCACACGGCGACGACGGAGCCCACCAGGATGAAGGCCACAAACACGGATCCCACGATCAGGAAGGGCACATAGATCGGCACTGAAAGGAGGAGACACGGGGATCGTTAATCAAGAGTTTTCAAGTGTTTCAGCTGGCTTCTAGTAACATTTAAAGCATTTTCATGTTACTGCCGCAGACGTCAGAGTATTTCATGTGAAAGACCAACACGAAGCACACATTTATAAAGTATAAGGAAAGCAATGCATGCTTTTCAATTATTTTTTGTGTTTTGCTTAGAAAAATCTGAAAAGTGTGGTGTGTATTTTTATTCAGCTTTCTGGGTCAATACTCGTCTTTGGGGTATGTCTCTACCAGCTTTGCTAATCTGGAGACCGGTCTTTATAACACAGCTCAGTCTCCATTAGTCTGGATGGAATGCTGCTTTTCTCCACTGAATTCGGGCTTTGACTAAGCCATTCTAACTCATGAATATTTTACATCCAACATGTTCTATTGAATCTCTGACTCTGGTTTTCGGCCTCTATTTCGGTCCATTTCACTCATTGCTGATGAAAAGGCATTCCCTCAACATGGCTATGCCACCACCGAGCTTCAGTGTGGGACTGGTGGAAGTCTATTTGCCGGCATCAGTATTTAAGAAAGCACCTTTGAGTGTCGGATGGTCCAACTGAGTTCAGCAGACAGTGTCTTTTGAGTGTCCTCAAAGAAAAAAGTTTGAACAAAGTCCTGCTATTCAGGCCTTTACAAAAGCATTCGCACTGTTTGAACTCGTTTTAAAATTTTTGCCACATAACAGCCGCCATCTTCATTGGAAATTTAGCACAACAATGAAAATGATGCATAGTTTTCTACATTTTTTGATGAAATAATCTGACATATCAACCGGAGTCATTCACAAAGCATGATGACACTGCCACCATATTTCACTATGGCGATATATGGTGTTAGTTTTTCTCTTTTCATCACATTTTGCATACAAGTCAGGCTTTTGACCAGAGAACTTTCTGCCACATGTTTTCTGTGTGACCTCTAAGCAAAACCGTGGATTTTATTTTTGAGACTTTTCCACAAAGGCCATAAAGTTGTGGATCTTTGCTGCTCCTCCACAGCTGCCATGAGTCCCTCCTCTTGTAGTTTATGTGCCTCATGCTCATATAGGCCTACTTTCTATTTTCGCATGATGGATGTAACGATACAGTCCAGAAGTTTAAATATATTACGACAGTATTTTATAACCTCATCCTTCTTCAGACGTTGCCACAACTTTATCCCTGAGCGGTCTGCCTCGTTCTTTGGGCTTTGAAAACATGCGCGTAAGGTTTTTTGAGGTTGTGACTTGACAAAATGTGGGAAAGGTTTAAGGAGCGTGAAAACTTTTGTAAAGGTAGTAAAACGACAGACTGGACAAGGCAAGTGTTTGTTGCAGATTAAAAGACAGAGAGCTATTGGGGTCCCCAGGGTTTCTCAGGCTCTCATTAGCAGTTATTAACTTTGTTTTGATCTGTTTTAATCCTCCACGCCCTGCTGTGTCCTCGGCCTCCTTCACCCCACAGGCTTCAGTGTGTGTGTGTGTGTGTGTGTGTGTGTGTTGGACTGGGTAATGTTCTAAAACCCAGCTGCCAGTGGATATTTGTGACCCCTCTTTTTCCTCAGCTATTTATGACTAAGCTTATGAAAATAAGTTACTGTAGCTGAACTGTAGCACTTGGCATCAGTTTAAAGAAAGGCTTTAAAGTGGACTGATTTAATGTTGCATTGAGAAGTTATTCCACTCTGTAAATCAGAGGACTAAGCCGGTTCCTTCTCACTGACCTTCCTGAGTTTCTTTTTTCTTTTTTTTAAGTTAAAACAGCAAATCATGCTCGCAGCTTTCACAGCTCCGCCAATCGGAGTCCGCTGTTGAACATGTAAAGTCTTGACAGTTTTACATGCGAAAACCTCACTTTTAGAGTGTTAATGTGTTAGGAGAGCAGGAAGCGCTCCAGGAACAACTTTGGAACCTGATCAGCGGGAGCGTTCCAGTTTTTTGCCAAATGGGGAAAGTGCAGAGAGAGCGAATTTTGCCCAGACGGCATATAACATGATGTCACTCACGAGGTGTTTCCTGCACCCATTCATTCCCTCCAAACACAATAACGTCCATGTGACATTTAAAGTGATTAATTTAGTCTTATTGTTCCCACAGGGTGTAGCTGAGCGTTGTTAGGAGGTGGAACTGTGGGCCAGACAGAGAGAGAGGGAGAAAGGTGGCAGCCTGCTCCAGTTTCCTTTTGTCTCTGGGCTCTTTTGAAATGCAACCGTTTGACTTTTTCAGAATGCTCATCAAAAGTCGCAGGGCATTAAAAGGATTACAGCATGATACTTTTCCAGAGAGGGAGGGAGGATCGCGGGAACATGAAGAAAACCCGGACCTTGACCCGTTTGTAGTTGGTGGTGTCGCACCTCGCCTCTCGCCTCCGAGCCTCGCAGCAGAGATATCTCTGAGAGTCTTTCCTTCCCTGCAGTAACACAGCTTCGGTTTCAACATTTCTGCCTCCGTGCTTCAGAACTTTTTTTGTGTGTGTGCGTGTGTGTGTGTGTGTGTGTGTGTGATTTCATCCCTTCTTGCAGATCTGCCTTTTCTAAAATCACCTTTTAAATCAATGGTGGAGGAGGAAAAAAAGTCGAGCTTCGAGGTTTACTTGCTCAATCGCACAGAAAATACAGTCTGGCACTTTAGTAAAAAATGCAAACAAAACCAACTCAAGCCCCCTCACAACTGGAGAGGTGGGCGAACAAAATATTATACCTATATCACAAATCTACTTCAAATTAATGTTTTATATCCTCATTCCCTTGTGCTTTTGTGTAAATTTTTTTTTAATCTTTTGTCACGCTACAATGATAGCCTTTTAGAGTTGTATTAAAATTTGACCCTTTTAAATAAAGAAAATCTGAAAATGTGTCCTTAAACACCATCATGGAGACCAAGCAACACAGCAGAAAGGCCAGGAATGGGAGCATTGTTCAATCCGTCGTCAGAACGACACAAGGTCAAACCTAACGAGACGTGAACATTCACCTAAAGTGAGAAAAGCAAAAGTCAGAGAAGCACCCAAGAGATCTGTGGTAGATCTGGAGGAGATGCATAGATCCACAGCTCAGGTGCGAGAATATTTTCTACATATCCGGATTTTGCGAAAACATTCCAATTGAGATCAAAACAGAACTTTTAAGTTATTTTTAAGACTGTGGTGTCCGAAAGCTAACACTGCACATCGGCAAAAGCAGAAAACCATGTGTTGTTCTCCTGTCGTCTCACAATTTCACACTAAATTGTGCTGGTCAGTCACATGAATCATAACAGTGGAAAAGTGGAGGCATGGAAACCTTTCCAAGCCACCACGTAGCAGCTCTGAACTTTATTATCCAACGGAAGCGAAAGTTTTGATTTAAAATCTGACTTAGATCTACATTTAAATGCTTTAATGTCCCATGTGTTGAAGGAGCTGAAGTGTGAGACAGTTGTTGTGTTTCTAGTGTAAATTCAGATTCCCTGAATCCTACCTTCATGCTTAGAGTGAAGCATGAAGGTAGCAAGCAAAAAAAAAAAAAAGAAGAAGCAAGAATCGGTTTTCACGCACATGACGGTCGAAGCTCCCCCCCATTGTTTTCTGTCACTCGTCCACACCTGTTGCTGCCGCTGAGCTGTGGCAGCCACGCTGCAGTTAAAAGCCCCCTCCCCACCACCGACCCCCCTCCACCTTTAAGCTCTTGTTTGGAGCAGAGTCTGTTTGAGGCTGGCCGGCCGGCCGGCCTCTGCCTCCTCGGGCCATCCCGCGGGGGTTCTCTTGTTCCTAAATACCACATGTTCCCTCATGTTGAGCACATTAATAATTTCCTGCCACTGTATCATTCTGGAATGATGAATAGGCCACAAGCGAGTGAAAAATGTGCAAAAAGCGCAAAGTGAACAAGGTTTTCCTGTTTGAAAAAAAAAAAAAAAGTTCTCTCTGTGCTTGGTGAGAAAAATCAACCACTTTGAGGTAATTCTGGCAGGAGGCCATAGACCGGAATGTATGTTCCTCTTCCTGCAGTGATAACGTATGGAAGTTGCAAATGACGGGTTACACTGTAGCTAGAAGACCAAGGACGAAAACAAAAAGTACGTCTTTTCTGTCTTGCTTCTTGGTGCCTTCTTGTGGCAAAATGCAAGTTCAAAGACTTGATGAAAGATTACCTCATGGGAATGTTGGTAACGAGGAATGAGTTTGTTTTGTCAACAAATCACCAACATAAGCTGAAAACTACAGGTTGAGCTGTTGTTTTTGGTAATTATTCCTCCCTGGATGTCAGGAGATTCCCCTCGGAGCGAATCTCCTAAAGCCCACAGACACCAGAAAGACTGCAGCAGTAGGTGGGAGGTGGGTTGTTGAACAGGAAAATAACATGATTTGAGTTTTTCTTTTTCTTTCTTCTTCCTTTATGAACAGTGCTGTCAGCACCCAGGGCAAGCCACTCTCCAAGATCCGGTCAAGTCCAAATTTGATCCCCGTGGGGACAGCGTGATTCGAGCCTGGCCCTGCTCTGCACTGTTACAGAACAAACACGGCTATTTATAAAGTGCAGCGGCATGGCACAATTTGCCATTTGTGAGGGCTGTTAACTGGTTTTTGGAGGAGTCTGCTGTCTCCTGTTGCAGCTGTCGCAACAGATGAGTCCTTTTTACAGAGAGCCATGGCTGCTGTACGCAATGCCGCGTTAGTGGCGCAGGGCAGGGAGGGGAAAACCGGAGCTTCACACTTTTCGGATTTTGAAGATCAAGTCCAAAACATCTGGAGCAGAGGCTTTTCATGATGTTGTCCAACCGACAATATCAAAATATTCGTATTAGGCTGGAATTATTTTTTTTTTGGATTAATATAATCCTAATTACGGGCAATAAGGCTTTCTGCCCAGAGGGACGCACCTCAGAGGGGAAGATAAGAGGCAAAAAAAAAAAAAAAAGAATTATCTATTGGAGATATGATGGTATGGAGAGCTAAAAGTACCACAATCCAATACATTAATACTTGCTCACATAAATGGCTCTTTATGTGATTATTTACATAGAGCTCTAATAAATAGCACCAATAAATAGAAAATGCTTATTTTAGCAATTATTTGAACGTAATAATGTTTTAAAAATATTTGAAACATTTAAATATTTCTGCATTTATTTGTTTGATATAGATACTTCATTTTTTGTTTTTAATTGTTGCATATTTATTAAATAATATTTTTCCAGTTCCTAGGTTTTGTTTGGTTTGGTTTTTAGAAGCAGCTCCACTGACAAGTGGGTCGCTTTTACTGGCATCCAGTCCTGCCATCATCACCACTGACTCACTTTACGGTAAAGCAGTTAATGAGTCAAACAGCCTCGTCTCAGAGCCCTAATTTCATGATTCTTTAGAGACTCTGAGAAAGTTCAAAATCCTCCTACGATTTAAGAACATGCTAAACTGACTTTTATACTCAATTTCCTTTGTTGAGTTTTAAGCATCCAGAAAAAAATGGTCGTGTTACTTGCTGTGAATGGGAATTGCTCTGCACGTTGAAGGGTGCAATAGTAGAAGTCATGGACTGTGGCTGGTTTTGACATAAGTGTTGGGGCTTTCTGCCCAGGGCTGCATGTTCAATGGGGCATAATAAAAATGCCAACTCTGCTTTCAGTAACATTTTTTGCTATTCAGAGAGAAGGATGCCTCCTATAGTTCATAGGTGTATGAAGACTTTATTGCTGGACACTAAGGGCAGCTATACTGATGTTGGTATCTGAATTACAGCCGATGATTTGGTGTTAAATTAAAAAGTTGTAGGGTCATTTCTTATGATTTCATTAGGATAGCCTAACATTGTGGCAAATGTGAAACACGCATATTGAAAGTGGTCAAGAATGAAGTGGATTATAGTAGATTGTTGGGGGCAAATGAAAGGGCTTGCCCGGGGCCACCATTCATGAAAGAACCGCCACTGGTTCCGCTTTCTTACCTGCGCGGGAGTCCTTGTCCTCTTTGCTCTCTGTTCCCGGTACCTCAGCCTGCTTGTCGTTCTCGCAGCTGCCCTGATCCAGCCGCGCGTCCGTGCTGGCGCAGCAATATCGCAGCTCGCACTTCCCGCAGCAGATGATCGCGTCCTCCGCGTCGATCTTCTCCGGGCACTGGAACCCGTCTTTCCACGCGCCCTGCGAGTCTCGCCACCCGTGACAGTATTCCCCGCTGGCCTTCACGTCTATAACGACCAAAAGCAGAGTCATCACCACGGAGACGGACATCGGGAAACCACCTCCACGCATTCTCAGCCACACGCCGGTGCGTTTGGATGCCTTTCAGTCTCCTTCGTCAAAGCCGGTGTAGCAGATGACGACGATGATGATGATGATGATGATTTGGGTCAGAGTGGAAAAAAGACCAGAGAGGATGAAGGAAGATAGTTGAGGAGCAATCACAGGTGGTCATTTGTTGAGAAAATCCCGTGCGTAAAAACACATCCAACGTCTCCAAAAGTAGGTTCCAAACTGCAGCCGGTGGTGCCTTAAGCATTAAATCTGGCCTAAAACGAGAGTTAAATTAATATCCCAGCGGTGGTAAATCCGACATGTATAAAAAAATGAATGGATTTTCCTTATTGGCACCGCAGTCCGGCTGTTCGTGTCTTCTCCCAGCTCCTGAGGCGACTTTCCTTATGAATGCAGGGGAACCAACACATGAACCCCGATCCGTGGGCGCACAGCTGCTGTCCCAGCCAGTCCCGTGCCTAAAGATGCATTTTCCAACTTTTCAGGCCTCCTCTGCATTGTTTAAAGTCAAAAGTCGGTCGGCTAAATCCGTACGTGGTGTGTGTGTGTGTGTGTGTGAGTATGTGTGTGTATGTGCTGCTGCTGCCTTACTGAACTGCGCTGGGCAGAGTCTGCCTTAGTTTTCGTAGGAGTGAGGGGGGCGTAAAAGAAGACAGATGCAAATGAAACACCTTTCGGATTCTTTGAATGAACCACGTCAAGTTAGAAACTGGTTCGCACAACTTCCTGTTTAGGACCTTCAAGTGCAGACGCAGACAGATTAATTACAGAACTGTAACGGAAAGTTTAGTGGAAGAAAAAATGTAGGAAAGATGTGAGTGAAAAAGTTGAGGCGAAGCATTCAACACAACTCCATGCACTGTTACTCCTTTATGCAGTATTTCATGCAAAATGAGCCCCAACTAAACACTCAGTGCAGATGTTGTAACATAGAAGCTTTTCTGTAGACCAATTTGTTAATCATTTTTAAAAATTATTATTTAATATTCTATGCCTCCTGAGAAACTGACTTTGGGTTTTCATTAGCTGTAAATCATGCATAGAATAACTAGTCCAGTATTTCCTAAGATGCATTTGTAAACTGAGCCGTGAGACGAATCTATAATTTAGCTGACAAGTCTGCTGCGTTAGATGCCTTGCAGTGTTTGGAAATATTTGCTCTACAGAAGCAGGCCAATGAGATATTCTTCCTGTTGCTTAATTGAAATTATGAAATTATTGAATTAATGTCATGGCTGGAGGAACAAGTGAAATTACAACTCCTGTTAATTAAAACAGGAGTTGCCATTTAGCTTTCTGTGTTATGAGGCACACAGAGAGCTAAATGTGCCTCATAACAAGTAACAAATGTAACGTATTTCTTATCTGCTGCATGCTCATTGCACAGTTCTTGGAATTTATTAAGGAGTAACAGACTAAAAAGGGTCTGAACACAAATGCACACATCACATACGCATGACATAAATGTTATTTTCTGCACCATTATGTAGTACTTCGCAGTGGCAGATTACATCAAAACTCAGAAGAATAAAAAAATGTTGTGGTTGATCAGAGAAAATTCAAAGAATTAAAACGTTTCAAGCCTTGGAATACAGAGTAGGAACGTCAGGTTATTTAATGCCACAACTCAGTTTTCAATTTAATTTAGAAAGGACTGTCTGGCAAGGAAATCCTAAATGAAAAAAAAAAA